>NC_056728.1:516043719-516161219 GCF_019279795.1 Protopterus annectens | reverse complement strand
AGAAGTACATTCAAAAATACATTCAGCCAGTGTCATTCAGTTCATATTTTAAATATCCTCTTTTCTTTTGTGGATTTTATTTCCCATACTAATTCAGACAGTATATCTGTCCTGGGTCAGACTATGCAAGTTTAACAGATTATTGGAAGACCACTCCACATTCCTTTATATAGCAATAAAACATTAACCCTTTTCACAGATTCACCCTTCTCACAGATAATGAACACAGCAATGTGTGCTAATTTACTGCAAGAAAGATAGGAAGCAAGCCATAGAAATGAGGAAACTCTTCACTAAAGTATTATTTTATGTTTACATTCCATCCTCTTCCCTTCAGTGTGCCTCCTCTTCAGGCAAGTTCCTTCTAATTCCCCAAATCAACCTGTTTTGAATATAAACAACAACGACAACTCAACGATAACTTTCTCATCAGTCTTTTAGTCTTACAATTAAAACACATAATGATAATCAGAAGTAGCAAGAATAATATGCAGCGTTTACAAAATAGGATGCGCAGTGTAGTACATAAAATCTAAATTAATTTATTAATATTTTCCAGATAAGAATTTAACAACCTTATCCCACTTTAACAATCTCACCAGGTAATATGTAAATTGTGGTACTGAGTACTGACTTATCTTGTCTGTGTTTCACTGTGTTTAATTACCACCATGGCTTGATGTCTATACTGCTGATAGATGGCAGTGAACTGTTTAAGAAGAAGTCCTGTAGCATCATATACAGCTGGTTACCAACTGCAATAATGGGTACTGCCAAAGTGTTAAACAAGCATTAGTAACATTAAATGTCTTTCTGTTAAGTAATACTGGATGACAATGAAACTCACTTTTCTAAGTAAAAATACAGTTTCTTGTTATTACTTAATCCACTGGATAACGTATCAGAAATACCACAGTTAGACATTACGCATTGTTCACATACGAGTTGTATACATAATTCTGCAGTACTTAGTTTTCATTGCAGAGGCGAGTACATCTTATCATTAATTAAATCATGTTATTTCTTTATCACAAACCCCAACCACCCACATTAACTTATATGGAGTCTCCCAACTAATGAAATCTCCCACTAGATTCAATCAAAAGAATAACAAAGGAAGTGTCCTAGACTGGATACTCACTAACCAACAACCTCAGAACTACATCTCGGGAACACTCCCAGATGACTTTAAGTGATCACCTCCCCATCTTTATCATAAAAACTAAAACTAATAAAATCCATCAGCCCATTTATCAGACAATCAGGAATAAAAAGAATTTCAATCCCTACAGCTTCCGATCTGATCTAATTCATTGTAACTGGACCATACTCCACCATTTGCCTTTAGATGAAGCTGTAAACTACTTTATAATTCCACCTTTCTCTCTATCCTAGACTCCCATGCACCCCCACGTACTTCCAGAGCTAAACCTAAAACAGCACCTTGGCTTACTAAAAGTACCAAAATAAAGACTTCTGAAAGAAACTCAGCCTGGTCCAAATGCAGAACCATCAGATCTGTATCTAACCAGCTCAAATACAGGCAAGTTAGGAATGACACAAAAAGAGCTATTCTAAAAGACAAAAGAGATTACTTCCATAACCTACTAACTAAGCATCAAAATCAACCACAAAAGTTTTGGGCAGGTATAAATAAAATATTAAGGCCTGGCAATGTTACCAAAACAACCCCCTCTTCTCCGGCCGGGACAAACACTGTCAATCTACCAGATACTTTCAATAACTTCTTTACTGATACCATACTCACCCTAACCAAACAGGAAACACCTCTACTGATGGTCTGGAACTAAATGTCACTAATGACGAGAAGACCTTTAGCTTGCAACCTGTCCCCACTAGTTACATTAGAAAACTCTTGACTAAAATTAAACCAACTACCCTTGCTGCTGACCGGCTCCCAGCTGAATACTTACAATTGGCAGCTGATGTCATTGCTATCCCTATCTCGATCCTAATAAATGGGACAATCACTGAAGCCACCATTCCCCGCATCTGGAAGGTATCACACGTCATACCTCTGCATAAAGGTGGAAACTCTTTAGAGTTATCCAACTATAGGCCCATAGCCATCCTCTCATCATTAGCCAAAATCGAGGAAAAGTGTATTCATAGCCAGCTTATGCACTACCTAATCCAGAACAAACTTCTCACAAACTCGCAACATGGCTTTAGACCCTATCATAGCACCACAACAGCACTGCTGTCATTCGCAGACACCATCAACCAGAGTAAGAACAAAGGAAAAATCTCATTGGCTCTCTTTTTAGACCTTTCTAAAGCTTTTGATATGGTCAATCATAACAAGCTAATACTCTCTCTTCATAAACTTTCCTTACATAATCATACTATTGACTGGTTTCAACTTAACCTTCAAAGAAGAAATCAGGCAGTGATCTGGCAAGGTAGACTCTCCACACTTCTATGTAAAATAAATAAATAAAAATAAATGAATAAAAATTTCCCACCATTTTTGTACACAAAATCCAGTCACTGTAACAACAGGACAAATGATGTCCATATTTCTCATCCCACATATGCCTATGTATAACCTAAGTACACCACCCCTTTCTATGAATGAATTCTACATCTTTTTTATTAGGTGTATACATCTATAATCCCTTACTCATTAAACCTGTGTCAATTCTTTTGAACAGAAAATGTTCTAAAAGTGCTGCTTCAAATTTGTCCATGGAAACAACCCATCCAAGAAACAACCCACTAATGTCTGTGTTTTAAAGAAAAATCTATTAATTCCTGGCCAATCTTGTGCCAGTTCCTCAAAGACAATGTGCATTTAAGAGTGTGTATTAGTATGCAACTCATCTTGTAAAGTCATGCAAGCTGAAGTAAAACTAGTAGTGTTACTGTGCTCCAGATTAAGGCTAATAAATATATTAAGGTACTTGCTTACTTAGTCAAATAATTTGTATTGATACTTGTGCTGTTTGTGGACTGTGGTGGTGGTGCTGCGGTAGCGTTGTCGCCTCATAGCAAGACATTGTCCCGTTCGATTCTCAGCTAGAGCGTCTTCTGTGTGGAGGCATATGTGAATGGGGCGTGCCTTCGTTGAAGGTTGTGTGTCAGGGCTGGTAACCCGGTACATAAAAATCCACTACCAATCATTAGCGGACCGGAGTTCCGCTGTGGCGACCCCTAACCGGGAAAAGCCAAAAGACACAAACAAACAAACTTGTGCTGTTTGCGGATTTATCTTTGCATCAAAAGTATATTTGCAGATCTAGCTTCTACAGCAGCTTGGCTGAAAGATGTGATCTAAATGAATATCTAATGTATTTAAGGGTCTATATTAGAACTTCGAAGTTTCAAAACTTTGAATGTTCTAATATCGAACCCTATTCAGCGAAAGCTGAATATATCGAAGCAACAGAAAACCAAATTTTTTCCTAGGGAAAGAATTTGGTTGTCCATTTCTGTTGCTTCAGTATTTTCAGCACTGTGGTAGAAAGTTACGGGTCAGGTTCAGGTAAGTGTGCGATTGAGTGCGGGTTAGGTTAGTTAGGGTTAGGGTGTGGGTTAGGTATGTGTGCGATTGTGTGGACATGAGGGTTAGGGTGGGTTAGGTGAGTTAGGGTTAGGGCGCGGGTCAGGTAAGTATGCGATTGTGTGGACGTGAGATTTAGGGTGGGGTAGGTGAGTTAGGGTTAGGGCACAGGTGAGGTGAGTGTGTGATAGTGACTGACCTTAGGGTTAGGGTTTGGGTTAAGGTAAGTGGATAGTTAGTGGTGTGTGTATAGTTTAGTGTAGGGTTAGGTGTAAGATTTTAACTCTATGTGTGTGGATTGCTGTTTGTTTGGTGTGCTTGTGTAGTGTGTATGTGTTTTGGAACAGTGAATTTTTTCCCTAAGAAAAAAATTGCGGTTCTGTATGTTTGATGTTTTCAGCTTTCACTGAATAGGGGTCGATGTTAGAACATTCGAAGTTTTGAAACTTCGATGTTCTAATATAGACCCGTATTTAATATACTCCTGTTACTCCTCCTGTTCCCCCTGACAAAGTGTCATAACATGGTGTTTTAACTCTGTGCTGTTTATATATGGTAAAAGCAAGTAACCTTTACATAGATGCACCTGTTGTTTTCTCACAGTTAATATACTCTTGAAGCTGGTGTGTTATGTTTCACACTGACATATTTAGTTTCCAGGCAAATAGCCCATACAGAATATGTCCAGAAATACAGATGAGGTGCTCAGAAAGAACAATAACACAACTGTGCTGCAATAAGTAGCATGATTAGAAAGGCACAATGCTGCCCACCATGAATTAGGTATGAAAAAGCACCAACATAGCATGAACCTTACCAAGTATGCATATGTTCCAACGCAGAGTGGACTTTCCACGAACAATACTGAATAATGAATCCATGTATTCATGGAAATGATAATCACTATGCAAGTGTGCAGGCCACACTATGATTGGTAACATGACTTTGGGTTATTGGTATTCAGGCAGGATGCTTGTCATGATGATCATTCATATATGCATCAAAATGTGGCATATGTGCAACATGGGCACAGATAACAATCCATACAAAGACTATGCAGCAAAATGTCAGCTACTTTTATTTTATAAATAGAAAAAATTGGATGATAGGATAATCAGAAAGGGGGAAGCAAGGAGAAGGGCAATGGGACTTGTAAGTGGCATGGGATGGAGAGAAGGAGGGTAATTTTTGGGGGGCAAATGCCTTTCCTTTGAGAAAGATAAAGGGGAACAGAACAGGGAAATGATATGAGTAGTGAAGAGGGTGGAGATATGGCAGAAGTGACAGACACACAAACATATTTCACTATGAGTTGGAAGACATATGGTAATACAAAAGGAGGCGGGGCCATACTGGAGAGATGCAGAGTGTGGACATCTGGTGGTGGGGAGGATTCTTAACAAACAAGGGAAGGTAAGTGGTAGACCAGGAAGGGGAATACCACAATAGTGGATTGGGTGGGGGTGAGGACTGTCTGGCAAGGTGTCTCAATGGGGAACCCCCCAGAAGTCAATCACCTTTGTGGCTGACATGACATCATGGATGGACTCCATCACTGATAAATAGATGAGCAGGACTTGGTGGTGACATGATTCTGCCAGTCATAAGATAGTGCCCTCCAGTGTGCCAGTCCAGGTCTCAATGTAATGGTCCATCTCAGTCCAGAAGATCTGGTGTATCTCCTGCCAGACAACCCAAGACAAGTCCTCTATACCACCCGTCAGTGAGAAGCCTACACAAGGTCACCACAGAGACTAGCCTGAGGACTGCTGGGGACCATGCAGGTGGTCTGATGGCAGGTGCAGGTTGTGGTGGTCTTTGCTGCACCACACCCTGGTCCATGACCGAGACTGCAGAGAAAAGATAAACATAAGTTGGGAGAAAGAAAGTAACAAAGAAAACATGATGAAAAGGGGAAATATGGTGAGAGAAAGAGAACAGGACAAAACAGCAATGGTCAGTATGATGTGCTACATTTTCTTATGATAGGCCCTGGGAGGAGGAAAGAGCTCAGTCAGCAGAAAAAGTATGATATAAATTCCTGGAAAAAACCCTATGAAAATACAGGGAATAATGCATGGGATAAAACTGGTTGTGCCCCAGACACTATTGTATAAGACACTTGCACAGCTTATGGAGGGTAACCATTTTCTGTGTAGTAAACAATGAAACCAGGAGAAATAATGAAACTATACAAATTAAATATGTGAGAGGTCATGCTCAGTATGGCACATGCAGGGATGTGAGGCAGATGTTAGCACATTACCACATATAACATAACAGTAACCACATGACTAAGCAATGAACAAGTAATTACTGCTGTACTAGTCCAAAAGCTTCACTTTCTTTGACATATCATTTGCTATACCAGGAATATTTGGCATGAAGAAGGCCAGTAGCACAGACACAAATGCATAATGAAATGATAGTTTGACAAGGGTAATGAACACCTATGAAGTGGTAATTTCCATACTTTTGAAGCAATGAGCAGTAAAATGCTGTAGTATTACATGCAAGAAAAATACCCCAGGTACGTTGGCACACGCAGGGTGAGTACACCTAGCATGCATATGGCAATGTGAGGAACAGCCAGCACAGGTAAGGACTGTAGCCATAGTTACAAATGCAGTTAAATCCATATACCAGTTCTACAAATATTGAAGACTTGCAATGATGAGTTATTAAACAAAAATACCAAATGGGGCAGTGCTGTGGTCAATAGGTGAAGCAGAGATAAACAAGTCAGGTAGGAATAGGGAGCATTTGAAAAGTCTGGCCTGACTACTCTAGCAGCTAAGTCTGTTTTCTGCTGTCTCCTCCTGTGCTGAAAAACAAAACCACATTGATGAGGACAGCTTAACAATGGACATCAGAAACAACTATATCTACACATTGAAATCTACTGGCAGAAAGCAAGCAAATGATTATCCTTGTTTTAATAGGTTGCATCTCCTTAGCCATTGCTTCATGATGGTAGAGAATGCCAGGGTGACACCTTAACAGATCTCAATACTTGACTGGCACTGATTGTTAGAGCAGGTGATGCCCATGGCATCACTCACTGCCATGGCAAGCAAGTGCCAAGTGACAACTTTGTACATGGGAACATCACAGGAGACCCAAGCAGATGCTCCTTGTGCTGGGTATGCATCATGTGAAGATAGAGCTTGGTCTCCTATTTGCACCATGTAGGAGGCTTGCCACATTCAAATCCAGCAAGAAGTCATATTCCCTTACCAGGTCAAGTCAAGGAGTGAAAATAACAGCTAGTATGTAGATGCCACACATCATGGGTACCACATGATGCACATTGATGACCCACTGTATACAAAGAGAGCATTTGGGAAGGACAACCCCTGTAGCCTCTTAATCCTGCTCTGTTCCCTCCCTCAAAAAAAAAAATAAATAAATAAAATATATATATATAGGTTCATAGGTTCATATTTTATGTTTTATTCATCTGCTCCTACTGTAACCGTCTTAGTTGCTCTTCTGCATGCTGTTATCTGTTCAGTCGCTCTTACTCTGCACTTATTACTGCTTGTTAGTAGCCTTCTAATTTACTGCCTTCTGCACTTGTTTTTTAGTCATTTGTTAATTTAATTGCATTTATTTGAACTGTATTTGCCATAGTGTTGCTACACACTCGGGTGCGCTGGCCTGTACTACAATTTGAATTGTATTTACTGCTGTTTTAGTTGCTTTTCTGTAACAAAAAAAAAATTCTAAGCTTGTTTCCTGCCTTTCCTGTAACTAGTCAAGTCCAGATACAAACTTGCTGTATCCAGGACTGTTGGTAAGCTTCTGAGCCCTCCAAGCCTTTCTGTGTTGGAGGGAAGCCTTCTAGCTTATCAGTGGGAATGGTAAGCATTAGATAGCCTATCTACCACAAGAGGAGTGGTTCCTAGCTCAAAAATTGTAGCTATTGGCCGTTTGGGCAGTTTTTTTTCCATCTCTTTCAACTTTCTGGTTTAAAAGCCACACTTGCGCTTGTTTCCCACCTTTCCTGCAACTAGTCTAGTCCAGATACAGAGTTGCTGTATCCAGGACTGTTGGTAAGCTTCTGAGCCCCGCAAGCCTTTCTGTGTTGGAAGAAAGACTTCTAGCTTATCAGTGGGAGTGGTAAGCACTAGGTCGCCTGTCTACCATGAGAGAAGAGGTTCTTGGCCCAGAAATTGTAGTTTATTGACCATTTGGACAGTTTGTCCATCTCTTTCAACTTTCTGGTTCAAAAGACCACATCTGCGCTTGTTTCCCATCTTTTCTGTAACTAACCTACTGGGTAGCACTAGAAAGTCTTAAACTGATACAAGCCTTCTAGCTTAGAAGAGAGACTTTGGAGTGATTAAGTATCAGTTTTCTGTACTTTCTTGCTGTACTTAACTGTTTTCCTCCTAAATGCAGATTTTTCAGCATTTATTGTGATTTAAAGGCTTGTTTTTTTCACATATTGTACTTATTTGACTGCCTGAACTTTTAAAAAGTTGTTTTTTGTTTAAAAAAATTGTTTAACTGTGGTAGGCTACACACTAAAGTGCATTAGCTTTTTCTGATCGTTTGTAGTCATTTAAAGCTGTTTTAAGTGTATTATTTACTGTTTTTGCCTTATCTTTTCAAAAAAACAAAAAAACAAAAAAATTCCTTGTTTCCCGCCTTTCCAAGCTAGTATAGTCCAGTTTTCAGGCTAGTGCTGAATTCAGGGCTGTTATACTAGTTTTTGAGTTGCCCATACCTTACTTGGATAGAAGGAAGTTTCTCTGTTCACCTGTGAGAGAGGGGAGCTTTGAGCAACCTATCTGTCCCTGGAGGAGTGGTTCCAGCCCAGAAGTTAGTAGTTTATTGGCCATTTTGGGCTAATTTCTATCTCTTTAATTTCCCTACTATAAAAAATGCATTTACACGGTTTTGCACACCGTGCTGTGCCAGTTAGCTATGGTTAAATTATTCCCAGCTCCACTAAGTCTCCTCTTCAGTTTTTCCCTTGAAACTAGTCTAACTCTCAACCTAAGCATTCAAAAGCATCTTACAGCCCAGCACTTGCTCAGACCTAATAGCAAGCACTAATATACCCTGACACTGATTGCCCAGCATGGCAAGGCTCTTTATTCACCCCTCACCAACCAAGTGACTAAGCAGCTCACCCTAATATTCAGACATGACCAAAGGGCAACTCCAGGTACACTTTCCAGTCCAGCTGGTGAATCTGGGTATCCTGAGGCAATGTTACAACTGCCTCATGTGCTCAGACAACCCTCTCCTCCTACCTCAAAACACTAACATATGCGAGAGATGCAATCATACAGCCAAACTGGAAGCTAAGCTGTCTCCACCCAAGACTGGAACAGACAGTCAAGAGGAGAAGGTCAACACTTGCACCACACCTCCAGCCACACACAGACCTATTAAAACAGCACAGGCAAAAAATACACATAAATACACAAAAATCATACTCGGAGGCTCTAAATAAAAACGAGCAAAAGCATCAGAGACCTCCAAAGCAGACACCCAAACAACCTGCACTTCCCGTCACAAACCAGACAACACATAAAACACAAAATTAGTGTACCACACAATCACAGCCCTTAAGGTTTAATAACATACCTAACACACTAGTAATAGGTGACTCTATAGTCAGACACACTGATGTCCCACTCACTTGGCTGGAAGAGCAAAAGGTTACTGTTAGCTGCCTGTCGGGAGCCAGAATCCGCCACATAACACAAGCACTCAGGTCACTCCAGAACAAGTACAAATATGACTCTGTCATTGTTCATGTTGGTGTGAATGACTTGAGACATACCTCCCTGGACTACATGAAAAGAGACATGGAAGAGCTCTCTGATCATGCAGCCCAGGCTGGTATGACCCTGACCCTGAGTAGCATCCTGCCCTTACCAAGAATGATACCTCAGTATAAAGAAAAATATATCAATTTCAACAATTGGCTAAGCTTCTGATGTCATGCAAAGGGGATCCAGTGTCTGTCAGCCTGGGATGACATGCTCGACAAGCCGCGTTGCTTCGCAGGAGATGGCATGCATCTGTCAACCCTAGGCTTTCGAATACTAGCCAAGGCTCTTGCTGCCCCCATAGTGCCTTTTTTAGGCAAGGCTCAAACGTCAAACCCACATCCGTAAACAGCACAATTAACAAAATGCTGAGGGTTATGCTACTCAACACCAGGAGTTTAAATCTCAAAATGCACATGCTCGAAACACTCCTTAGTATGGAGAACATTGACATCTGTGTAGTAACTGAAACCTGGTTCAAGGCTGCAGAGAGCACCCTAGCACTATCGGGCTACAACTCAAAAATACATTTTGGACACAGAACACGGACTGAAACACAAAAGGAGGAGGTGTATCCATATTCATCAAGGATACCTACACCTCTAGGTTAGTAGCATAGCATGATACCTCTGAGATCATCCATGTGGAACTAACAGCGGGCAAATCTGCAATGCAAATTGTGGCCTGCTACAGATCACCCTCCATGACCCAGGACCACCAATCCACCTTTCTGGAGACACTGGAAAACATGAAGGTCCTACCAAACACCCTGATATTGGGCAATTTCAATTACTCTACCATTCACTGGGAAAACTACTCGAGTACAAATTCCCAGGCCTAGCGCTTCCTGGAATTCATCAACTCAAATGCCCTGGATCAGCTGGTAAACTCCCCTACCAGAGGTGAAAATATATTGGACCTGGTCATCACCAACATGTGCGACAGGTGTTCCACACCAGATGTCAATCGGTCACTGGTTAGATTAGACCATAAACTAATCCCTCTGGATGTCCACACCCCACCACCACCCCCAACTAAGGAAACCACAGTAAAAAACTTTTCTAAAGCAAACTTCACCTTACTTAATACAGAGGTGGTAAGTTTCACAGCCCCTATGCTAAAGGATAATGCTGCCCAAGATGCAGAAACCATTACAAATGCACTCTATGAGCACCTACAAGGATGTATGGATTGTGCCATCCCTAGCAAAACCGAGACTCACTCCTCTAAGAGAAGGAAACCAGTTTGGTGGACCCCTGCAATAAACAGGCTATACAATAGAAGGAGAAAACTAGTTCAGAGAAAAAGCAAATCCCAAGAAGGAAAGACATCCCTGATCAGTATCAGTAAGAAACTAAGGTCCCTCATGAAATCATCCAAGGCTAACCTCGAAAAAAAATAGCCAAGGATTCAAAAGATAACCACAAAGGCTTCTTTAGCTATATTAAGAATCTAAGTGGCAACTCGCAGATATGCACTGAAATAGTGCAAAATAGCACAAAATATACTGAACCTACTGATATTGCCAACATCCTGGCAGATAGATTCAGTGTAAACATCACCCCCCTCTCACCTTCAAAAGGGCCCACAACAATACCGGAAAAGTGTAGTGTCCCAAAAATCACAGATGCACAGGTGAAAACAGCCCTTTCAAAAGCCAAAAACACAGTGTCAGTGGGACTAGATGGTGTCCCAGGTTGCGTCTTGCACGAACTTCAGAACAAACTAACCCCCCCATCTAAACATGCTGTTCAACCTCTGCCTCTCCACAGGCTACATGCCCATAGAATGGTGCACAGCAATGGTTATTCCTCTCCACAAAGGAGGGGCCACAACTGACCCTGGTAACTATCACCCCATAAGCCTGACTAGCCTGGTCTGCAAGGCTATGGAATGCATCATCATGGAACTCATTATCAAAGACATTGGGAACCTCCAAACACTTGATCCGACCCAGTTCGGCTTTGTTAAGGGCAGATCATGCCTACTAAACCTGGTTGACTTCTTCAGACCGTCACTAAGGCCATAGATGAGGGAAAGGTAGTTCACACAGCCTACCTTGACCTCGCCAAGGCTTTTGACACCATTCCCCACTCGGGTATTACAGAAAATCTCACCAGCCTGAGCATAAACCCCTATGTCATGAGATGGGTTTCCAACTGGCTTACAGACAGAACTAACACGGTAAGAATAGCGGGCTCTAGGTCTGACTCTAAACCAGTCACAAGTGGTGTCCTGCAAGGCTCGGTCCTGGGACCCCTATTGTTTGACATATACTTTTCAGAAGTACAGGCAAACACAAGAGGACTATGGCTAACCAAGTTTGCCGATGACTGCAAACTGGGAACCATGATTGACTCTCCGGCTGACACGGACATCCTCCAAAAGGGCCTTACTGAGACAGACACCTGGTGTCAAAAGTCATGGCTTCAAGCTAAATGCCAAATAATGCATAGTCATTCCATTTGGGAAAAACAAAACACCCACGAATTACCACATAGGTGGCAGCCCTCTTAATACAGAAGAGGCAATAAGAGATCTGGGGACCTAGGTAGATAGTAATCTCTCCTTTGACAATTATGTTGCCAAAGTAGTTAGGAAATCCTCCTATGTGACCCATCTAATTACTAAAGAGTTCGCATCTAGAAATAAAGAGGTTATAGTGCCCCTCTACTCGTCACTCATTAGACCCATCATAGAGTGCAATGCCATTTGGGATGTACCTCACAAGACACTTCCAACAGCTGGAAAAAACACAAAATTACCTCACCAAGAGGATTACTGGCCTCAAACATATGTCCTATGCAGCCTGACTGAAAAAACTCCGGCTGTACTCAGTGGCATATCGCTTACTCAGAGGTAATCTCTGCCTGACTTACAAAGCCATGTCCAACTCAGAATTGATGGACATGCTCCACCTATAGAAATCCAAGTCACTGCGAGTCACACACTCTAGTATGCTAAACCTCACCACAACATTAAATAGAACCTGCTGGAGGGATAGATTCCTGTCACAGAGATTCCCCATGCTTTGGAACAAAATTCCAAATTACATCAGGCAGAGCACCTCACTAACACTCTTCAAGAGAAACCTTGAAGAGTGGATGGGTAACAGAAAATACACCCCTGGGATCACCTGATTGGCTCTGCTTGACAGAGGATCAGTTAATTAATCAATGGGGTGGCGAAAGCCAACACACTCTGGCTAGGCTTATAAATGCCCTCGGGCAGATAGCCTACTACCTACCTATGAACCTATGAACCTATTCATTAACATATTCATTAACATGGGCCCGAGTGATTTCTGTGTGGCTATGCCCATTAAGCAAGCACACCCTATGTGACCTATATGCCCATGCCAATTATAATTGGTTACAGCACATGTAGACGAGGTAGACCAGACTCATTGTGTGGAACAGGGCAGATACTACATTGCATTATTAGCAGGAATTAATGAACCTCATGCTATAGTATCCTCATTAGCATAATCAGTACTCTACAAGCCCCTAATAACTGTGTGGTCACCGTATTGTGAGAGACAATGTACGGAAGAATATAGAATACTGTCACCATAGGATATTGCACAATAAAGAAATATAGGGAAATATACAGCAGACAAAAGGACTGGCAATGTATACCACATTGCAGAGGCTAATCCAGGGTACATCATTGCAACAAACAGCTGTAACAGCTTACTGATTGCTGTCCACTACCACTGTAAGAGCTCTGCCTGGGATATGCCAGATATTCTTGGTATGGGATTGGCTGCCATAGCTAGGGCACAGGGAACAGGGAGGAAATGTAATGCTTGAGGGAAGGCTACAGGAGGCAGTGACTATTCTCATTCTGTGAGGGGAACAACCATCTATGCTTCACTGTCAATATCTGACAAAATGTAGACCCTTGGAAGTGTGACTAGGCAGATAATGGAAAACAGACATGAAAGCTGACATCTGAAGTAGCAAAAGATACAGGTAGAGCACCTGGAGGTTATGTTCCCTATTCTCATGGCAGTGGATGCCAGACCTTTAACTCTATGGGCAAAGACTTTGCTTTAGACACTACTGTTAGGAGTAGTGTATATGGGCCATATGCCCAAATGTAACACAATGTGATGCACTGTCATTGCATTTCTGTAATTGTACAGCACAATGCAGTGCTTTCCACAGGGATGCTGGGAACTGTGAAGTGATGAGTGTTGTCCAAAATAGATGATCTTTTATCCATACACTGATGCACATATGCTTCTACCGACACCAAAAAACAGTAGTCTACTGAGAAATGTACATTTCATGAGACAGTGGTTCTGTTGCAAGCCCTACTGACAATAGCAGACATCTCATGGAGACAAATAAGGTCTTCAGGGACCATTCATTCAGGAAGTGGTGCAGAAGATAAATACTGTTGGAGGGCAAAAATGTAGTGTTACGGGTGCATCAGAAGGTGGCTGACATGATCTTGCATGGAAGGCTTGGGCACAAGCACAGTTGCCTTCAGGAATTCTCCCATAACAAATAATCACCTCATAGGGATGAAGCGGTTCCTAAAAAGACTTGGGCAGACACCAACAGCACACTTATTCCAGGTAATGGTTTGGATGTGGGAGATTTATTAGTCAAGAGTATCCAAGTGTCTGTTGGGGGTGCCCTGGTGAGTGGAGGCAAATGCCAGTCATATATATATATATATATATATATATATATATATATATATATATATATATATATATATATATATAGACTCCACCATGTGCTATAATGTCACCCAGGAACATCAGCAGTTCTGCACCAAATACCTAATCACCTGCAACAGAGGTGATCACTTGTCTGTCTATGAGGGATGCAACAGTTGAGTTGTGTGACATATGATGGTCAACCAACACTTGTGAGGACATCTGCAAATTGTACTCGTATATAGCATATTTCTTTTCAGTCAAACAAGGACATTAGGATTGCAACAAGAATATCCTGCACAGACATATGATCTGTATTCTCTCACATTTCTACTGGGAAAGGATCCAAAAGTACAGGTGTGTACAGGCCTGAGGCTGGCACATCTGTAATGGCTGACAAGGATAGCAGTCTGCACATTGCACAATCACAGGACTCTTTACAAATGCTGGCAACAGTAACAGTGAAAGAAGCAGTCCCCAAAGCCATGGTGGAGGGCACTACAGAGATAGGATGGCTGTATTGCATCCCCTGTATTTGTAGAAGGATGTCCTGTCCATGTGTGTGTGTGTGTGTGTGTGTGTGTGTGTGTGTGTGTGTGTGTGTGTGTGTGTGTGTGTGTGTGTGTGTGTGTGTGTGTGTGTGTGTGTGTGTGTGTGTGTGTGCGTGCGTCTCATACCTGGTTTACAGGCAGCAGAAATACCACCAGCTTGTGAGAGATGCTCATTTTCCCAGGTGTACATTGGGGAGAGGTAAATTATTGCCATCCACAATTTCATACATGGCATATTATATTATATTATATTATATTATATTATATTATATTATATTATATTATATTATATTATATTATATTATTTTGATATAACCCTACACAGCAACCAGTGAATGTGAAGTGTAGCCCAGGCTCATGTCTGAGGTACTCAACGTGCTTTATGGCCTGTATGAAGGCATCCATGGCCTATGGAAACAACAGGAATGCCTTCAACAGTTACAAGGAATGGCAGCCTTCATGACAGCCATTGTTGGGTCCCCATGGTTGCTTGTGCATGACAGGCATGGTCAAGGTAAAGGGCAACTGCACACTGCAAGTGAGCATGTCTGCTTTGCACACATGACTGTACTTTTAAATCCATTTTTGACAATTGCCATTCATGTGGACATGGATGACATACTTATGGCTCCACTGTTGCTTCCACTCATGACTGACATCATTCACATGGACATGGATGACACACTTGTGGTTCAGCCATTGCCTCCACCTATGGCAATGGAATGTCCAGGGAATGTGCACAGCATTTGACCATCTCCACTGTGGGCTAATGCCACACTTCACAGTTAGTGCCTTTGAGTGCCACAGCAGCTGTCTACCCAGTAGATGCCTAACAAATGACCTGTAACCCTGGCTGGATGGGACGTGCATATGGTAAGCCATTTGAAACAACCACACAACAGGGAATACAGCCAGAATACCACATATGGAGGTCATACTCTAAGGCTTACCCTGAAGCACATGCCCCCACATGTGTCTTAGCAGAGGCACTTGATACACCTGGCAAGCATCACACTTCTGGAAGCTGTAAACTTTTCACTTGAAGATATGATCCCTGACCCCCCACAATGCCTTAGTCATGTGCAGACTTGTAAGCATCACCCATGATCCCTCCACCTATGTCATTCCATGCCTCTGTGCACTCCAACTTGTGCAAATGATGATAACTGTAGCCTTCTCAGCCTGTGACTTGGATGGGTTAGCTAATGTGTGAGAATAGCCAGTCTGTGCTCTGTACTGCATGGACTGGGTGTGTAAATGCATACACCATGTTTATTCTTTGCTTGCCCTGTCAAAGCCCATATTTGTGAACCCAATGCTGCCTTTTTGTCAGTTGCACAACATATTACACCCACTTCTGCCTCACATTGGAGCCTGCCACTGACACACCCTGTTTTGACTCATCACCTTACTCCACCCCAACTGCTGCCACACCAATATCAGACAGTGATATGGTCTCTCCTAGCTGTGACTGCTTATGAAGCAACATGCCTAGTATGGCGTTCATCACAGAAAGCTCAACTCATCTTGCGATTATATTGCAGAGCACCATTAGATATATCCAGACAGCGGATGTGAAACCACAGCACTCCAAACACATTTGATGATGTTCCACATCTATGTTGGTGCGGTGTTGAGTCCATCTCTGTCATTACCTGGGATTGCAGATGTGGGTCATTGGCCATGACTCCAAGTCATACAGAGCAACACCTCTAATATACACAACAGCAAACACCATTAAGATCATAGGCTCTAGTGTTGGTAATGTGTGAATCTACCAACTAGATGACACAGTGGATGTTCCCACCACAAAATGCTAGTATAGGTTGCATGTGTGCCAGATGTGAGAATGATGGAAATTGCCTAGCTAGCACACAGACACATTGCATATAATACTCTGTGCATTGCACAACACCTATCAAATGAAAGGGTGGAAACACTTCCATTTGATACAATGAAAACTATGTGGACCAGATGTGGCCTTGATGCAGTCAGTAGCCCCCTGGACCTCTAAGAAATAGAATGTGTTGCAAACTGACCACAAGGTGGTGATTCTATCCTCTGTTGCCTGTGTGAACCACATCTGCTACTTCACATGCATCTGCATCACATAAAGGAACTGGTACATTTTTGTAAGGCCTGATGAACTCATTATATCTCCCCATTTGGGGACAGGAAGGACCCCACAATAAGAATGGATAATGCTACACAATTTTTTGTGTCACATGGAATAATCATTCCATGCATCTTCCTTTATCCATATAGCTCATGTATGACATCTCTGTCCACACCTTAGCACTCAGCTATATCCTGGTCATGAAGATGATGGTATGTCAGCTACTGACTGAACCTTTGTGCAACAAGGAGCGCAGCAGCAGCATACGGCATTACAAACACAGGTTTCCAAAGTGATTACTTGCACATTTTGAGTGGCTAAAATAAATATACCTCCTAGCAGCATTGTGTAAGTGATAACCCTTTTTCTGACAGATGGTGTACAGGAAAGCTGATTGCTGCAGCTCATTGTACTTTTTATAAATATTTTAGTAGCACCACCATGTTTACATTTACCATTTATTTATATATTGGCTATTATCATGCTGACACTCATTTACCAACATTATCTAGCCATTTGACTGCAACGCATACTGCTCTATTTTCCATAGTAACACAATTACTCTGCATTTGTTTCCGAGTCAGTCCCTCTATGTGTGTCACTGCTTACTGCACTATTTCACTTAATGCAAATTTCTGAGTCTCACAGTATTCTATTGTTATTACTATTCAAATAGGATTTTTCTATAATTAAAGATCCTTGTTTACATTTTCGCAATCAGTAATTGCTGTGGTCACATTATGCATATCAAATTCTGTTATAAGTAATATAATAAAATCTGACTTTATCCGCAGCTGAAATCATGTACCTTTAAATACTATCCCTTGAATCGCAATAGATTTTCCATACCATCCCTTAAGTCACTCTTTATTATGTAAAGGATAAACTATGAAATAATATACAGCACTTCTAATGTTTGGGACATTTTCTGTGGCACTTCATACCTTTCCTATAAATGGAACCATTATTGACCCATTTATTAAATCTGTACAAGTATTATCCCCTGTATTATTCTTTCTTGTCATAGCTACCTCAACTGTTCATGGATCTAAATACTTACCATCAGTAGTACAATAAAAAAGTATCACTTTTAAAGCAAGTTGAGAACCTAAAATAATAGCAGGAGTGATTTCACCTGTAACCAAGTTGATGCAATTCAACTGAAATTTCCCACAGTTATAATGGCTTGCTCATCATAATACAAAACACATACACCATTGAGCTTGTAAGGTACATTTCATTATTACACATTTTTCAGTCCCACTGACATGGTGAATCCTGCATGGTAATGGCAATAAAATGTTGTGGAAACAATAAAAAGCACAGCGAGAACAATAAACACTGTTGGTAGTAACGTCCATTCACTTCTCATACACTTTGAATAATAGTTATGTTTTCATAATTTTTGGGAATTCTGTGTTTGTGAAGTTTGTCCTTGAATGTTTATCTAGTGAAAAACTTTCTCTTTCTAGGAAAAAAAGGACAAAATGAAAGCATAATTTCTTAACATGCATATTCTTATGTTTATGCCAGTTTGAAAAGCGATGCTCAGTTTTTTATAACTAGATCTCTTTGTTCTCTGCACTACTGAAACAGTAAGTCCTAATGTCTTAACGATAGTAAAAAGGTACTTCTGCTTAAAAAAAGTATAGGGTTTGATTCCTTCCACATCTATTTACCTACTGTGTGACTCTGCACAGTCACTTAACCAGGCATTACTCTTGGACAACCCCCAAGAAGGGGACACTTCCACACAGTCTTATCTGGTTAACAGATGATTAAATAAAAAATGTAAACCATTTGTGTCTCAGCAACACTGTCTGACTAGTACTAGGAATTCACATTTCAGCAGGTATGTGTATCAGCATTCTTCTGTCTGTCTCTTTAGGTGTTGACACCTGAATAGACAAAAACACATGGACCTAATTCCAAAATACTTGCTCTCAGTGTAAGTGACCCTTTACACTGTGGGGTGTGGGGGGCACAGAGGGGCTTGCACTCTGATAAAACATAAAAAAAAAATAGCTTTTATTTTTTTTATTAGGTTTTCAAAGTTTCAAAATTTCAGTCTTATGCTCTTGGCAATTTGAAGTTTGAGGTTTTGAAACTTTGAGCTTCTAAAGTAGATCCTTTGATATTGTATCTGATAAGGCATCACAGCCAACCACAAGGATTTGTTGCTTGCTCTTGCATCATAAAGTAACTAATACACCTTATATATCAAGTTTCCCAATGCATTTTCACTAGACTGCAATGGACAGCCACTAGCATTTGTTTAAGTGTGGCTGGCAGCAGCAAAAAAAAAAATGTGAGGAACCACTGCATGGCTAATCTCGTAAAACCTACTGGCAATCAATTGATTAAATGTTATATTCTTGCTTGTCAGCAGGCTATACCAAATGACTAAAGCTGAGAGTAAAAAGAAAAACTAAATGTGATGAAATCTGTTCAGATGAACAAGAAGGGCAACATTTTGCATTTCTTGTTATGCAGAAAAAAATGTTGTTACATTTAATATTTTCAACTGTGGCAGTGAATACCAGATATTCAATTCCATAATTAAGTTACAGCAAAACATACGTGTTGTGTGTCATCTGCATTTCATCTATGGAGATGGGGCAATGGCTGTGTCATCACAAAGGTGGGGAACAGTATGGAATGGAAATTTGCCCTTTCGCCATTGTTGTACAATCTCCCAAAGTTACGGAATGCATTCTAGCAATGCACTTAGCATGTCCTTAGCTAAGATGAGAAGAGTGCATTCAGGGGACAGGGAATGTAGTTGAATAATAAAAATCCTCTTCTGCACTTGTATGATGTTGTCTTGGGGAGCCTTGCTGTACTCACTGGTCAAATAAATAAAGTAAAATAAAATAAAATAACTAAAGTAAAAAGTCAGTGGGCATTGGAATCCTTATGAGTTGGACCAATTGAACATCCTTGAAATGTATTGTCATACTTTCCATACCAAATATAAATAATGAACCCTAAGTAAAGGGAGTAATCTGATTATATACCATATCATTTTATGCTCAATTTCTGAGTGACTTGGTTGGCTACAATCACCTGCATTAGAAGCTGAAGTTAAGTGCAAACTTGCAGTACTGTGTTTTATTCTTCTGTTAAGTGCAAACTTGCAGTTTTAAAAGTACTGCATTTTATTTTTTCTGTTACCTAATTGTTTCACTGAATAGTGTGCTGTGTGTCTCTCTGCAGTTAGTTCCTCACCCACCCTCCCTGTTCTTGTCTTGGTGTTAGTGTTGGTGGCTCTGGAATTGCCCACCCTTCATGTAAGTCTATATTTGAACACTCCTCCTGGGTCCATCTCATTTGCTCACTTAACCAAGTACAGTGAGATCATATTCTGAGTCTAGTGTTCACTATACTTAATACAGAGAGAAGATTTGAGAAGGCCAACCCACTTAGGTTCTTCCTTCCTCTCTCCGTGCACTTTACTTAAAAAAAAATTGCACTTTATTTATCTGCTTTTACTGTATTTGTGTTTCCTCCTACTTTATTTTGCTTTTCTTAAAAGAACTTAATTTTATTTATTCTGCTGCATTTATTACTGCTTGGTAGTAGCCTGATTAAATTGTAACTGTTATTCTAAATCTTTTGGTTTAAGCACTTGGGCTTCATACCGGTTGTTTTACATTAAGAAGGTTTGTGGTCTATACTGTTGTGGCAGGACAGGTAGCTTACAGCCTTCTAAGCTGGGAATTGCTGATTGAAGGCTCAGTGTCTGCTATTCTAAAAGTGTATTAGTTCTGGTTTAAGCACTTGGGCTTCAGGCCAATTATTCTACATTAAGAAGATTTGTGATCTGCACTCTTGTTGGAGGAGAGGCTGGATTCTGCCCTTCTGAGCTGGGAATTTCTGGTCACAGGCTTATTAGGATTGCTTATTTGAACTGTTTCTTTCTGAAATTGGTGCAACTTGTTGCTGTAGCATAGACCAGATTCAGGCCTGCTGAATCTAGCTTTATTTGTATAACCTGAGCACTGATCCAGGCCATCTTTTTTTGGAGAAGGTTACCCTGCACCCTAGTGGCAGGAGTGTGCAGTTAGAACTTGTCTGACTGAAGACTGCCAGAACAGGGCTCAGTTTTGAGCTTTTTTCTGGTTAATTGTGTAACTTGTTTAAATCTGTTTGTTGGTTTTCTATTGTTTTTTATATATATATATATATATATATATATATATATATATATATGGGATATTTTACAGATCCCCGACGACACTTTCTGCCGAAGCAAAAATCACCGAACATACATAACCAAAAGTTCTGTTCACCGAAGCAGCACTTTTGGTTATGTATGCTGGCTGTGCCAGTCGCACTACTGTGCGGTTAAGGGAGAATTCCCTTTTCCCCACTCAAGTGTGAACTTGGAGTGAGAATATAAATATATTCTCATTCTAAGTAGGGGGTGTGGGGGGCACAGCCTCCCACATCTGGGGTGCAGGGGGGCTTGCCCCCCTGCATAAAAGAAGATTTATTGTTTTTTGTTTTTTTTCGAACACACTTTAATGAAAGTGCTTTTTTGGTGAAAGTGCTTTTGTTACAGAGCGTTCGACTATTGAACTTTCGATTCGGACATATATATATATATATATATATATATATATAAGTGCTATATATATATATATATATATATATATATATATATATATGTATATATATATATGTATATATATATATATATATATATATATATATATATATATATATATAAATTGCACTTTATTCATCTGCTTTTACTGCATTTGTGTTTCTTCCTACTTTATTACTAGGGGCATTGACTACAACTATGATCCGAGATGTATAACAATAAGTATCCTTTTCTGTGCATTTAAAGTGTTTTTTTATTATATCTGCTTTATTTTCTGAAAAAAATATATACTTGTTTCCTTTCTTTCTAAGCAAGTATAGTCCAGTTTTCAGGTTAGTTCTGAATTCGGGGCTGAGTTACAACTCTCTGTGTTTGCCCATAATATCTTATTTGGATAGAAGGAAATTTCTCTATTCACCTGTGAGAGAGGGGAGCTTTGAGCAGCTTATCTGTCCCTGGATGAGTGGTATCAGCCCAGAAATTAGTAGTTAATTGGCCATCTTGGGCTAATTTCTATTCTTTCATTTCCCTGCTATAAAAACCGCATTTGTCCAGTTTTGCGCACTGGGCAGCGCCGCTTAGCTAGGGTATAACTATTCCCAGCTCCACAAAGTCTCCTCTTCAATTTTTCCCTTAGAACTAGACAAACTTTCATGTTAAGCACTCAAACCATTAATTTATCAGCCCGGTACTTGCTCAAAACTCATAGCAAGCACTTATAAACCCTAGCATTAGACCCCCCTATAGTATACAGAAGGACAAGGCTCTCTATTTGACCTTACCAGCCAATCAGTAAAACAGTTCACTGTACCTATCCAGGCATGTCCAAAGGGCAGTTTCAGGTGTACTCTCCAGTCCAACTGGTGAATCTGGGCATTTTGAGGCAATGTTACTACTGCCTAATGTACACAGACAACCCTCTCCTCCTACCAACGAACACTAATACATGTGAGAGATGCAATTATACAGCCAAACTGGAGGCTAAGCTCTCTCAGCCCAAGTCTGGATCAGACAGTCAAGAAAAGATGTGAAATACTTGCATCACACCACCAGTCTCACAAAGATCCATTAAACCAGCACTGGCAAAAAACACACATAAATACATGAAAACATGCTCAGAGGCTCTAAATAAAAATCTGCAGAAGCAACAGAGACCTTCAAAGCAAACATCCACGCAATCTCCACCCCCCCAACACAAACCATGAAACACATAATTCACAAAATCAGCATGTTACGCAATCACAACCCTTAAGGCAAAATAACTTACCCAACACACTAGTAATAGGTGACACTATAGTCAGGCACACTGACGTCCCACTCACTAGGCTTAACAAGGAGAAGGCTACTGTTAGCTGCCTGTTGGGTGCCAGGATATGCCACATAACACAAGCACTCAGGTCACTCCTGAACAAGTACAAATTTCACTCTGTCATTGTCCATGTTGGTGTGAATGACCTGAGCCATACCTCCCTGGACTGCATGAAAAGAGACATGGAAGAGCTCTCTGATCACGTAGCCCAAGGCGGTATGATCTTGACCCTGAGTAGCATCCTGCCCTCGCAGAGACGGCTTGTACCTGTCACGCTTAGTCTTTTGAATACTGGCCAAGGCACTTGCCACCCCCATAGTGCCTTTTTTTAGGTAAGGCTCAAAAGACAAACCCACTGCCATAAATAGCATAAGTAACAAAAAACTGAGGGTAAAGCTACTCAGTGCCAGAAGTCTAAACCTCAAAATGCACCCACTCAAGGCACTCCTCAGTATGGAGAAAATCGATATATGTGCAGTAACAGAAACCTGGTTTAAGGCTCCAGAGAGCACCCCAGCACTACCAGGCTACAACTCATACCATACAGTGTGGCCACAGAACCTGGACCGAAATACAAAAGGTGGGGGCGTATCCATATTCATCAAGGATACCCACACTTCCAGGTTAGTGGCACAGCACAATCCTTCAGAGATCATCCACATGCAACTAACAATGGGCAAAACTGCAATTCAAATTGTAGCTTGCTACAGATCATCAACCATGTCCAAAGACCCCCATTCCGTGTTTCTGGAAACACTGTGAAACATAAAGGTCCTACCAAAGACCCTAATATTGGGTGATTTTAATTACCAAAACATTAACTGGGAGAACTACTCAAGTTCTAACTCCCTTGCCCAACATTTCCTAGAATTTATAAACTCTAATGCCCTGGATCAACTGGTCAACACTCCCACCAGAGGTGACAACATATTGGACCTGTTCATCACCAACATGGGTGACCAGTGTTCCAGACTGTAGGTCAACACCTCGTTGGTTAGATCTGACCATAAACAAATCATTCTGGATATCCACATTCTGTCCCACCCCCAGTCAAGGAAAACCACCATGAAAAACTTTTCAAAAGCAAACTTCACGTTACTTAAGACCAAGGTGGAAAGTTTCAAAGCCCCCATGCTAAAGGATAATGTTGTCCAAGCTGCAAAATCCTTTACTAATGCATTCTACAGGCACCTACAAGAATGCATGGATCATGCTATCCAAAGCAAAACCAAGATTCACTCCTCCAAGAAAAGGAAACCAGTCTGGTGGACCCCTGCCATAAACAAGCTATACAACAGAAGGAAGAAACTAGTATAGAAAAAGAGTAAAATCCCAAGAAGGGAAGACATCCCTGATCAGTATCAGCAAGAAACTACGATCCCTCATAAAATCATCCAAGGCTAGCTTTGAAAGAAAAATTGCCAAGGACTCCAAAGATAACCACAAGGCATTCTTTAGCTATGTCAAGAATCTAAGTGGCAATGCTCAGATCTGCTCAGAGTTAGTGCAGAATGGCACAAAATACACTGAACTGTCCAATATCGCCAACATCCTGGAAGGCAGGTTCAGTGCAAACTTCAGCCCCCTCTCACCCTCAAAAGGGCTCATAACCATATCAGGAGAATGTAGAGCCCCTGAAATCACAGACACTCAGGTTAAAACAGCCCTCTCCAAAGCCAAAAACACAGCATCAATGGGACCGGATGGTGTCCCAGGCTGCATCCTACATGAGCTCAAAGATGAACTAACCCCTCACCTAAACGCATTGTTCAGACTCTCCACAGGCTACGCACCCATAGAGTGGTGCACAGCAATGGTTATTCCACTCCACAAAGGTGGAGCCACAACAGACCACAGGAACTATCGCCCTATAAGCCTAACTAGCTTGTTCTGCAAGGCTATGGAGTGCATCATCATGGAACTCATTAACAGAGACATTGGAACCTCCAAACACTGGGCCCTACCCAGTTTTGCTTTGTTAAGGGCAGATCATGCCTCCTAAACCTGGTGGACTTCTTTGAGACAGTTATCAAGGCTTATAGACAAGGGAAAGGTGGTGCACACAGCCTACCTGGACCTCGCAAAGGCCTTCAACACCATTCCCCATTCTGGTATTATAGACAAGCTCACGAGCCTGAACGTAAACCCCTATGTCACAAGATGGGTTTTTAACTGGCTCACAGACAGAACCCACAGTTGTGGGAGCCAAGTCCAACTCTAAACCAGTTACAAGTGGCATTACCCAGGGCACAGTCCTAGGATCCCTCCTGTTTGGCATATACTTCTCAGAGGTACAGGCAAGCACAGGAGGACTATGGCTGACCAAGTTTGCAGACAACTGCAAACTAGGGGCTATAATTGACTCTCCAGATGACACAGACATCCTCCAAAAGGGTCTCACTGAGATGGATACCTAGTGTCAAAATCATGGCCTCAAGCTAAATGCCAAAAAGTGCATAGTCATTCCCTTTGGAAAAAACAAAGTACCCACAAACTACCACATAGATGGTAGTCCCCTGAATACGGAAGATGTAATAAGGGATCTGGGGACCCAAGTAGATAGTAATCTCTCCTTTGATAATCCCATTGCCAAAGTGGTTAGAAAATCCTTCTATGTGGCCCACCTATTCACAAAAGGGTTTGCATCCAGATCAAAAGAGGTCATTATGCCCCTCTACTCATCACTCATCAGACCCATCATAGAGTACAACCCCCCCCCCCCATTTGGGATGTACCTTACAAGACACCTGCAACAGCTGGAAAGACCACAGAAGTATCTCACCAAGAGGATTACTGGCCTCAAACAGATGCTCTATGCAACTCGACTGAAGAAACTCCAGCTGTACTCAGTTGCATGCTGCCTACTCAGAGGTGATCTCTGCCTGACATACAAGGCCATGTCCAACCCAGAACTGATGGACATGCTCCACCTAAAGAAAACTATATCCCCTCGAGCCACATGCTCTAGGGATCTAAACCTCACCACAACAATAAATAGGACGTGCTGGGGGGATAGATCCCTATCCCAGAGACTTCCCATGCTTTGGAACAAGATTCCAATCTACATTAGGCAGAGCTCCTCACTAACACTCTTCAAGAGAAACCTTGACGAGTGGATGGGAAACAGAAAGTTTACCCCGGGATCACTTCAGTGGCTCTGCTGGACAGAGGCACAGGGAACTAATCTAAGGGGGCAGCGAAAGCCAACACATTCCGGCTAGGCTTATAAATGCCTTCAGGCAGATAGCCTAGTACCTACCTATGAACCTATCACTTTTTTCAGAGTTTGATACAAAATGTCTATTTTTGCATTTACTTTTGAAGATAAGCACTACCCCTAAACATTTTCTCAAAGCTGAAAACTCCTGACATGACATCATAAAAGACTGAACCCTAAATGCCTCACTGCCTACATTAGTGTATAAGCTACTACTTTCCATGCTAGGTGCAGCAGCAAGGGATTCTGTACCCTAGTAAGACAATTTTTCAGCTAGGTCTTGCAAGTAGAACATCCTACATTGAAACTTAACTCAAGAAAATATATTAGTGAACCTCTAAGGTAGGTAATAGCTGCTCTTCTAAAGAAGTATGCTGTTTACGATTACTCAGAATGTTTTGCTGGTAAATGCAAATCACCACTAATATGTAACTTGATACCGTTTTGTGGGGTTGTTCATAAGGAAAAAAACAGAGGTGACAGTGAAATGAAAGCATCAAAGAGCATCATAATATTCACTTTATTTTCAAACTATTTGTAGCTTTAGTATCAGAAGTATCCATAGATTTGATTCCCTTAATTCCTTTAATTTATATGATACTTTTAACTCTAAACATAATTAGTCTCTGAAATTTTCTTATGTTGATAACAGGTTCAAAACCCAAACTAGGATTGATATAATATTAGTCTCTAACTTTCATTTTTTTTCTATAATTCCTTGCCCAATTTCCAGTCATGATTGTCTCAAACTTGAAATGGAGCTCGATTATACTAAATTAATTTCTATACCTACAATCCCTGCATATATCACCAAAATTAAAGATTCCAAACCTTGGTTATTAGTGGAATTAAAATACTTTCAAGAAGTAAACACTAGTTCTGATACTAATATAATAATAATATGGGATGCTTTAAAGGCCTTTATTTATGGTAGAACTGTCACCTGGTACAATAATAAATTAAAGGAATGGGAATCTTAGATGCAATTTCTACAAATCCAAATTTCAACTTTTAAATCAAATCAACACACTTATCACCAGCTAATAAAAAAGAATTTGATGAACTGAATAAAAAGTACTCAAATATTTTGGTGCATAGAATAAAGCACATGCATAATTTGGCAGTTAGAGCCAAAATTAACTCTAAATCAAATAATATCATAAAAATAATATATGAATCTTCCAATAAGGCAGTATCTGATACAGGAGATATTTTAGATGATTTCTGGTTTCATTACACTAATCAGTTCTGATAATTTAAGTTGCAATAACCTAGATGAGTAGCTGGCTACAATAAAATGAGAGAGAATCCCTGGTGAACTTACTTTGAACTTGGAAAAACAAATAACTCTAAATGAAATAAAAGATAAAATTAAATGTTTTAAACCTAATACAGCCCCTGGCGCAGATGGTATTATAATAGAAATGTACAAACTATTTTCCACAGCTACTATTTCCCCTTCTTCATAAAGCTTTAACAGTAGTACAGTTTGAAAACCTGATACCACCACCCTGAAAGTATTCCTTAATCACTCCTGTTTTCAAAACTAATAAAGAACCACAATTCTGCAAATCTTACAGGCCAATTTCCCTATTAAATAATGGTTATAAAATCTTTATGTCCATACTTGTTGATAGAGTAAAGGTCCCACTTATGAAAATGATAAATTATGATCAAACAGGTTTTATACATAAAAGACACACACACACACACACACACACACACACACACACACACACACACACACACACACAATAATATTAAAAGAATACTAACACTTATTGAATATCTAAATAAAGAGAGTGAAGAAGCCCTTTTAGTCAGCTTAGACATAGAAAAAGCTATTTACAAAGATAATCTTGCTTATGTAAACTAGGCTGTTTTGTGTCTGAGTCCATACCAATAACTTAAGGGACTAATCAAGGCTGTTCACTGTCTCCCATCCTAGTCACTCTTGGTATAGAAGCTTTTGCCTCTTTAATAAGAAATAATAAAAAGATTAAAGGTATTAATGTTTATAACAATTATAACTCCAAAATAACTCTTTTTGCAGATGACGTTTTACTCACCCTAACCAACTCAGAGTCTGAATTACAAGAATTGGACTTAGTCATAAATCATTTTCAAGAAATTTCAGGACTTCATTTCAATAAGCAGAAATCTAATCATATTATTTTGAATAACAAAGCAAAAACTCATCCTAGTAGCCGAAATTTTATTGGAGAACAGGTACATTCTTTAAATTACTTAGGTATAACCCTAAACGACACTACTGAAGCAACAAGGAAAACCAATTGTAAAACATGTTATCCTTAGTAAATAACCATATTTGTACGTGGAATAACATATTCTTCTGTTTTGAAAATAGGCTGCAATTAATAAAAATGGTCCTTTTGCCAAAGAATCTCTACGTAGTATTAACCCTTGGCACACCTCATGGAAATAAATTTACCAGATATTTAAAAAGAATTTTATTAAACTTTTTATGGTTTACTAAAATGAACAGAATAGTTTGTATCCATCACATTAGATCTTGGGATAAATGCGGCATAAAATTCCCAAATATAGAAACTTACATAAGAGCCTCATGCTTAAAGACATCATAAGCTGGGTGGACCCAAATTATACTTCCAATTGGAAGTCTTTACACTAATCTATATTTTTAAATGAAACTACACTATTATCAAAAGGTTTTATTAGTGAATCTTCTAATAAACTTTGGTATTTTATTTGCCAGTCCATACAATACAATGTTGCAAAACCTACAAAGTTTAATATCATAAACAAAACCTTTAATAATTTCAGAAAGATAATAAACTCCAATGCAGATAATAAAATTTGGTTTCATTTACTTATTCCCTTCAAATTTATAAAAACATTTCTGGATAAGTTACACATTAAACTTTTCTATGAATGGGAGAACAATAAATTTGTATGCTGGAACCATTGCATAAGAGACTTAGAAGCAGTGGCGGCTGGTGACTTCAAATCAAAGGGGGGCTGCAGAAGACAGCTGAATGGGTGGGGTCAAGGGGAAGGGGTGTGGCCAACCAGAAAGGGGAGGAGCTATGCTCAAAACTACAAAAACTAACTTTAATTAAATACGCTGCCCTGGGTGGCAAACCATCATTATGAGAGTCCAATCAAGACAAAAATAAGTGTAGAAGAATAAAAATATTTCAATGCATTGGCTGCATGACAGCTTACTTAATATTTAGATGGAAACAAAAGGTTGTGAGGCATGAAAAATAAATTACTTTTAAATACATTACTGGAATGCCAGTCAAAATCAAGTACAAGCAAAACCAGAAGCACTCAACTCAAACCACTTCTCCTTGCACTGCAGTTCTAATTATAATTTATATTCAGCTTTATTAAAGTGCCAAGTAACATGCTGAAAGTAGAAATCTGTGATGCCCCCACTTGTAAAAATGTTTCTTATCCAAAAAAGACCTGCTGCCTGACAACTATCTACTTGTTTCATGGGGAAAACATGTAAGTAAAAAATGAAAAGCAAACAAGAAACAAGCTACATTGCTTAAAGGATTACTGTACAGGTTATGGACCACACATGATTGGCATTCTGTTTAGTTTACGGGTAAAGTCTGTAGAGATGGCTGGAAGTCTCCAACAAGTGTAATGAGCTTTTTAAAATAATGGAATCCTGTCCTTTAATACCCAAGGCTTATACATTATCTAGTCAAGTATTCTCTGCATGGCAACAACAGCAAGGCTTTCAATGTTGGCAATTCTTTAACAGTATGCTTATTAAAGCTTACTTGCATCTTATGATCTCAGAAAAGCTTACATTATAGTCATTAAAGCATTGCTACTTAAACACAGAGCAACAGGCACTTTGAGTAATAAGCATAAATCAACAGTACAAAAATATGACAGAAACCAGACCTTTCTGCAAATTCAAGGACAGATGAAAAGCCACTGTAGTACTTGTGTCTACCTTGGATGGGGGGGGGGGGCACACTGCACATTTACACCGCATAACTACTCCTTGCCTTGCTTGGACACATCCAGAGTCAGTACATGGTGGAGTGGGGTGCAACAAGTATGTCACAATTTGAAATGTCTCTGGCTGACTGTGATGGCCCTGACACATGTGTCATACCGCTCAACCTCAGAGCAAGAAATCTGGACAAAGACATACACAGAAGTGGGCTAAATGCCCACAAATAAGGACAATTTTTAAATATTGCTCTAATAAACTTAGAAAGATAATAGAATAGGTCTTGCATTAGTATGACTTTTCTGAAGGGTATAAAATCTGAAACTGAAATGTCTGTCATTATTTTCTAACTTCAGTCTTTAGTGATTTGTCACTAATTTGCCAAAAAACACAATTTTATGAAAAATGGACCAAATGTGATGCAAAAATATAAAATAGCCACACAATACAGCTGGGAACCTGTCAAAAAAGGGACACTTTAATATTAGTACTGCTAACTTGAGCAGCTGACAAAATAAAAGAATCTACATGCATTTCAAGTAATCTATAACTTTGATTATTACAGTTATTTCTTAATTGTAAACCCTCCATGTTTTCTTCCAAAATTGCTATTTTGCGAAGGGATTATTAGGGGGAAAAGCAACATTTTAAGCCAAAATCAGAGACAGTTGAGAGGTTGGCTATGCCTATTTCTATAAAGCAATTTATTTGCATGTACCTCTCAACCTGTTAATGCAGTAAATCTGAACAAGGCCAAATGTACTGGGGCAACATATAAACAGTACTAAAAATTGCTTTTGTATAAATTGAGATAGTTGATAGAATAACAGTTCTTACTTTTGCATGCATTTTTCTGAAGGTTATGAAGTCTGAAACTCAGTGTATCATTATTTAGTGACTTAATTTCTAAATGATTTGCCAGAAAACTACAAATTTTATGAAGAACAAACCAAAAATAAGAAGCAAAAATCTATTCATTCTTTGAAAATCTGGACAGTTGGGAGGTATAGTTCAGCTGGGCCTGTCTGAGTTTGCTGCCCTTCCCCCCTAACAAAATCACGGTTGAATGGAGCCTCTGCAGCCTTTCCAATGAACCATCACTTGGCTATTTCACTCCATTTACCATAAACACTAATGTGCATACTGCTTTACTTGTATGATGAGTTGGACTTCATTTGAAAGTTTTATTTTGTATTTTACAGCACAAACACTAAGTCATCTACTAAACAAAGCAATGCAGTCTCACAATGAAAACTTAGCATTAAAACTTCTCTGCCCTTGAAACTTACATTCATTGAAACAGCATTGAAACCCACATTCAAAGAAAATACATTTTGCCAGTGGCAGATAAAGATTAATTTTGGGCTGTTTTCAAATCATAGGCCCCTTGCATATGAAACATACATGTGCTCTTTGATACACCTTCCTCATTGTACTAAATTATATTCCTTGTACAATATATTACAGTTGTTAGAGGGTTTTAAATTTGTTTTGAACATTTTTCCAGTAAGCAATGAAGCAAAATGCATGCACCCATAATGACAAAACTGCCCAGTTCAGAACATTTATCATAAAAGTCTACTCAGACTGTCCACCATTATCAGTAAATATGCACAATTCTACAGTCCACCATTATCAGTAAATATGCACAATTCTACAGTCCACCATTATCAGTAAATATGCACAATTCTACAGTCCACCATTATCAGTAAATATGCACAATTCTACAGTCCATTATCAGTAAATATGCACTATCTCTGAAGTAAAAGTCATCAAAATAATTCCACATTAAAGAAATCTGTAACTAATGAAAAGGTTGCTGCTAGCAAACACCTTTATATTTCATAGTTTCATTGAAAAATAAAGTGCCTGTTGCCCCTCAGGAATAAATTGCCTATATTACATTAAAAAAATAATAAGCTAGTAATATTGCAAGAGGAAATGGATGGCAAACTGATAACGGACTCATAGTTAGTATTTTCACCAAGGAGAACATTCTCAATACAACAGCATCCACCCCTTGTGGGAGTAGAACCCACAGCCTTTTGCATCAAAGGCAAGTACACAACTTGTTGTGCTATTAACAAGGTAAACCAACTTTGCTTAAGCAGCACTAAACTTCTGTTCCCCTGCAGCTCTCAGCTCCTTGTAAAATCTACTCAATACTCAACTTTCCAGCACAAGAAAACTGGAAAAAGCCATTATGTATTGGGGGGTCAAAAGCCCAAAAACCAGGGACACAAACATTGCTTTTATAATCTTGGAAAGTTGCTAGAACCATACATTTTACTGCCAAGCTCCCTGTGCAAAACAGAGCAACATACCACTCAGCAAATCAGCTGCTTTGTAAAAGAGGAAGACTGAAACTTAAATGGCTATCATTTAGTGAATTCAGTTCTCACCATAGCTGTCAACCTCTTAGTACAAAACACCTGGACAAACCCAGTAATGAGGGAATACAGCCCTCAAACATTCAGTGAATTCAGTTCTTGCCATAGCTGTCAACCTTAGCACAAAAAACCTGGACGAAGCCAATAATGAGGGAATACAGTCCCAAAAATAGGGACAAATTTCAAATATTCATCTTATAAACTTAGAAAACTGCTAGAATAAAAGGTTGTGTTACGGTTGTGTTACTATGTATTTTCTGAAGAACATGAAGTCTGAAATTCAAATGCCTGTCAATTTTACTGCTGACAGAATAAAAACAATTTTCAGCAGAGACCCAGTGAGAAATACTGCAGACACGTCTTTGTAAAATGACAGGGCACCAGAGCAAATCCACACAAACACAGGGAGGAGATGCAGACTCCACACAGAAGGCACCCCAGCCAAGAATCAAACCAGAAAACCTATAGCTGTGAGGTAACAATACTACCACTGCACCATCAAATATGCAAGACCTTAAACATTCAGATTCCTAAAGTCTGAAATTCAATGAATAGCTGGGGAAAGGAACAAAACTGTGTGCGATCTGTGGCCTGTGAACTTACCTCAGAGAACACTAGGCAGCCTCAAGTTTGTCTAGTGGGAAATAAATGCTGATCATGTCAAAAAATCACTTTATGCTAGGAAATCATTTTCAAATACAGTTGTAATAAGCTGTATCAAGAACAGAGTTTTATAAACATTACCATTAAAGAAATTACTACCAAGTGGAGATATGAAATTCATAATTCATCTAAATTTGCAGCTACACTATTTTAAGTGAACGGATAATTGGATCGCACTGTTATCTAAATCTGATCTTATTAATGAGTATATTTTGCACATGACACATCAAGATGTCTTAGTGACTTGCTTTCCTATTTGTCTAAAGCCTGGTACAACTTAAGTTAGTACATTCAGTTATACATCAGTGGTGCATATACTGATTATCACATTTGCCAGAAGCTCATGCCCTGCTTCTCACCTCTTACAAGTACTAATCTGTTTGTCTTCACAGTCAGCTCCGAGTAAAAAAATCTTAATAAAGTAATAAAGTTAATTTGAAAAAGAAACTTCTGGAACATTTTATCTTAGGAGCTCTGCCTAATACAGTGCAACTAGCAAGACCGCAGACTTGACTATAATAGTACCCAAAAAAATTAGGACATCTGATACACAAAAGCACAGCTCAAACGTGTAAAAATGCAGTATTGCAGCATGCCTAGGTTACCTTGGTTGGGAAGAATTAAGGAAAAATGAAATTAGATATGGAGGATTGGCAGACATGATGCAATGTTAAGCTAGTCTGGACAAAAGTAACAGAAAACACTAGTATTCTCACACACAAACACACACACACACACACACACACACACACACACACACACACACACACACACACACACACACACACACACACACACAAAATGTACCTAAAAAGCTAAGATAAGGATTAAGGAATCAGAAGTAGGATAGTGCTGTGAACTCAGTCCTTCAACTTCTTTCCTCTTACTTTGGGTTTCCTGGACTTTAGATTTTCTTCAAGCCCACTAGAGCTCACTTGCAGATTTTTTTCCCTGTCCTGTAATCGTTACCTTCAATTCCCAAAACTAGGTCTCAGCATAAAGCATGATAAGAGGTTAACTATCCACCAAATGGCTGCAAAAGACAGTCATTCACCCTCCTCCCACAGTGTAGATCATAATACTGATTTCTGAACATTAGCTTCACTAAAGAAAAATATTATAATTAATAAGTAATGAAATAAAATAAATAGTAGTAACTCACCTGTTGATTCCAGTCCCAGAACAGCCTGATTCAAGAAGCAGCAATAAATCCACCACACACAGTCCTCCTGATTGATTGCCTCGCCCTCGCTCTCTACTAAAAATAATTTGTCTTGTTGAAAATGTTTTATAATTGTAAACAAGTTGCAAAACTAATAAACACAGCACAGGAAAAAAAAAAGGGTCACAATATATCAGGTCCAACGCCGAAAACCGACTGACTGATTCTCACTCATTTCCCAGGACATAAAGCCCGGGAAGAGAGCGACAACCAATCAGCAGCATTTGCCCAGCAAAGCAGTCCGAGCTTCCATGTCTATGCGGTTTGTGTCTCAACTGCATAGACTTCTGGGGAGTTCTGGGCATCACAATGATGCCTTCTTTGCTCCTCTGGCCTGCAATCAAAACATTGCAGCAAGAATTAAAAAAAACGCTGTTATGTGGACTCGAAATTTAAAGTATATTAAAAGCAGATTTCATTTTTTTTTTTTTTTTTGCATAAAAAAAAAATAAACTAAGTACTCAGCTGTCTAGCTGAGGGGGCAGCCCGATGCCTTAGAAGTGTTAACTGTGCAACACATTATTAAGGAATTCAATCTAGAGACAAAAGACTGCTTACTATTGCAAAGTATAGTGAATTATTCAAAGGATCTAAGTACAATTATTAGTAACTCTTCCTATAAAGACCAACCACCTTTTATTTGTTATATATTTGAATAATTGTACAGTAATTTTAACTTTAACAGTATCATTTCCAAACTGTATGTTATATTAATTGGATATAAAACTACACTAACAAATAAACATTGGAACTCAATAACTAACGTTTTTTCCCTCAATTATACTTCACTCAAGAAATCCAGACTATTATCTTCTATAAAATGAACATCCTGGGGACAGTATTGGAGCATTTTTACATGGAAGTTCCTGCATAAAGCCTTTTTAACTCATGATGGGTTGCAAAATTTAATAAAACTGACAACATTATTAGTTGGAGATGCTGTACCCCATGTAAAGCAGATTGGATCCACATTTTTATAAATGCATCTGCTTGAAACAGTTTTGAGATAATACTGAAGTTTTTTTAAAGCATTATTTACAGATACATTTTCTCTAACTAAATCAACTATGTTCTTTAATGTAAATGAAGTTTTTGTAATGAGCAATATCAAGTCATTGGTCTATATTATATTATCAAAATGGTATTACAGCAAATCCTGTTTCAACGACAAATATAGAGCAAACTCCCAAAACAGCGAAAGCCCAGGTCAGCGATTTCTTTCCTAGGGTAAAAAATTGCTTGGCCTGAGCTGTGACATTGTCCTTTACACCACTGTAGTGCAATCTTGGAGTTGGTATGTTTAGTTAGGGGGGGTGTGAGGGGCACAGCCCCCCACATTGGGGGATGTGGGGGTGTAACCACCCACTTTGAAATGAATTTACTGGTGTGTTGTGTCTTGTTGGTCTACCGATTTGTCCTGAGGTTTCGCTGTTTTTGGATTTTGCTCTATATTTGTCATCAAAACGGCATTTGCTGTAATGCCATTTCAAGGATATAATATAGACTCCCAACTCATGCCTCTTATAGACAATACTAATGATTGCTAGAAAGTGTATAACAAGAAAATGGAAGTCCGCCACCTCTTCAGCTATGGAAGATTTTCTTATCCTCCTTGAAGAAGTGATTTCCAGAGAAACCAAAATATAAGAAGTGAGAATAAATCCGAGAAATGTTGCTAATAATCCTTGGATAAAGGTTTATTTTCTCATTCAAACTTTTTGTAAGAACTCTATCTGAATTATCTGATGTTTATTATGCAAACCTTTTGCTATTGTTTTATAATTTTCTCAATTTTGGGCCTCTGTAAATAGTGCAAACAGTTGTAGTATATCTTTTTTATTGTTCTTTTATGTTCAAAAATTGTATCCATGATGTTCATATTATTATTAAAATTATCATTTTTTACTTCAATAAAATATTTGATCAAAGAAAACAAGTATCCATAGATGAAATTAACTGTAAAACATAGATGTATAGATGTATGAGCACTATAAACATACATTTAAATGTTACATTCAGAGCTTTAAAACCATCCCTATTAGCTGTAGATATGACATGTTTTGCACTTTTTATGAACTTGTCAGTACAGCATATATAGTTAGTTTGTCCAGTCTTTGAGAAATCTCAGACTATAAATGAACTTGATTAGGTGAAATTGCAAAATATGCTAAACACCAATCAAAACAAAGGATATAAAGGTCACATAGGAAAGCCAAAAAGCTAAAAGCAAAGAAAAAGACCCCCAGTAGAAAAACACAGTCCTCACCATGTAATATGTTAGACCTATTCTGAAGGAGGCCACAGGATATATGCAAATGATACCTTAAAAATATTCAACTTTTCCCTCTCTAAGGCTTCTGAAAGTACACAGCTTTTCTTTTTTATGTCTTTAATGATGCAGTCTGCTAAAGAGAATTGTCACTAGTTATAGACATGACATATTTCACCTTTATGATTGTCTCATCAGTATAACATAAGTGGTCAATCTGGCTCTTTTCTGAGAAATATCATCTAATAAAGGCACTTGAGATCCTTAATATTATGATGATTACAAAACATCCCAAACAGCATGTCAAGACATGTTTTTACTGGTGTGTTGGTCTACTAATTTGACCTGAGGTTTCGCTGTTTTTGGATTTCACTCTACATTTGTCAACGAAACAGCATTCGCTGTAATGCCATTTCAACAATATAATATAGACCTCCAACTCATACTTCTTATAGACAATACTAGCGAATTACTAGAAAGTGTATAACAAAAAAATGGAACTCCGCCACTTCAACTATGGAAGATTCTCTGATCCTCCTTGAAGAAGTGATTTACAGAGAAAACAAAATGAAAGAAGTGAGAATAAATTCGAGAAATTTTAATAATCCTTGGATAAAGGTTTCTTTTCTCATTGAAACTTTTTGTAAGGACCATAACTCTTTCTGAATTATCCGATATATATATTATGAAAACCTTTTGCTATTGTTTTATAATTTCTCAAGTTTGGACCTCTGTAAATAGTGTATATAGTTGTAGTGTGTCTCTTTCATTATTCTTTTTTGTTCAAAAATTGTATCCATGCTGTTCATATTATTACTAAAATTATCATTTTCTTAGTTCAATAAAAATATTTGATCAAAAAAAGAAGTATCCATAGATGAAATTAACTGTAAAACACAGATGTATGAGCACTATAAGCATACATTTTAATGTTACATTCAGAGCTTTAAAACCAACCCTACTAGCTGTAGATATGAAGTTTCACACTTTTTATGAACTCGTCAGTACAGCATATATAGTTAGTTTGGCCAGTCTTTGAGAAATCTCAGACTATAAAGGAACTTGATTAGGTGAAATTGCAGAATATCCTAAACACCAGTCAAGACAAAGGATATAAAGGTCACACAGAAAAGCCAAAACAGCTAAAAGCAAGGAGAAATACCCCAAGTGAAAAAAAAAAAACACAGTCCTCATTGTGTAATATGTTAAACCTCCTCTGAAGGAGGCCACAGGATATATGCAAATGATACCTTAAAAATATTCAACTTTTCCCTCTCTAAGGCTTCTGAAAGACCACAATTTTTTTTATTTTTTATGTCTTTAATGATGCATTCAGTCCTCTAAAGAGAAACCTCACTAGTTATAGACATGACACATTTCAACTTTGTGATTGTCTCATCAGTATAACATAAATGGTTAATTTGGCTCTTTTCTGAAAAAATGTCATCTAATAAAGGCACTTGATATCCTTAATATTATGGTGATTACAAAATATTCCAAACAGCATGTCAGGACAAGGGATGCAAATTCCCACAGAAAAACCACAAGGCAAAAAAAAAGGAGTCTTTACTGTGTAATATTGTAAATCTCCTCTGAAGGATGGCCAGTGTCTTTACTGGATAACACCCTAAAGATTAAGTTCAAAGATTTGCCTTGCCTTCCCTGTTAGTTTTTTTCCGATATAAACTGCTTCTCCCAAAAGTTCAGTTTTGAAGTTTAATACTATTTTGAATTATTTACAGATATTTTATAAAGAAATTAATTGAAAATATGCTGATGAATACAGTGGGTAGAAATGTACTTCTAGATCATTCAAAAATCTGCACTATCACATAGTGCATTACAGTAATGCTGTCCTAGGTGCAGAATTTGAGGTGGGAAACATACAAGTAAGATGCATAATCATTGTTATATACACTCATCCAGACATTATTTTTTCATAAATGTATACGTGTAGGAAACAACTATCAATTTCTATTCAAGCAGCAGACAAAGAGTGGATAGTCACACATACCTTTTTGGAAATGGCAAAGTTTATATCAGTAAAGATATTGTGGTGCAGATATGAAATAAAATTAGACTGAAGCTGTCAATACACAATTTCCCACTGCTCTTCAATCATTTCTTACAGTTTCCAAGAATTCCACATTATATTTTCACCCTCATGGTATTTTCAATTAAGAGACTCCTCTGTGTTTTTCCATTCACAAAATCAAAACAGGAGCCCAGAATTATGTCAATAATGTCTCATGTAGATATTACTTGCAGAAACAGAAGCCAGTTCTGACAAGAACATTGTGGGATAAGTAAGAAGATTTAGAACTTTTAAAGGCTTTAAACTATTTTTTTTATTAACAGATGATCCAAGACTACCTGAAATGCAGTTTAAGATGCAGAGAGGTGAGAATGGAATTGCAAGATAAATTCCATTTTACCCCTTTGTAATTGATCTTTAAACCTCCTTTGAAGAAGGCCCATGGAGTATATATAAATGAACCCTTAAGGGCATTAATGTGTTCCAACTCTGATTTCTCAATGCATACTGACTTCTTAGTTTTCTTAAATTTGTAATGATGCATTCGGGTCTTTAAATCCAAACCCATTTGCTGCACATGTTGAACTTTTCACCCTTCTCAAGAACTTCTTACTAAAGCATAAGTTGATAGTTTTGCCATTCCCTGAGAAATCTCAAAATGTAAAGGAACTTGATATCCTTACATTATGATGATTGCAAAATATTACAAACAATAATGAATCAAATGGTAATAGAAAGACCTCAGAGAACAAAAAAAGTCTTCTCTGCAACATCTTTGAGGAAGGTCCATGGACATATACAGTCTTTTTTAACCAATGCCAAACTGAAAGTACTTCTGACATAGCAAACAAAACCAGGAAAATCTAAAGATGTTACTGCTCAATGCTAGGAGTCTAAACAAGAAGCTCGACTCCCTACAAATGCTCCTAACCCTAGAGAATGCTGACATATGTGTTGTCAATTAGACATAGATTAAAGCTGTGGAGAGCAAACCAGATGTCCAATGCTGTAATGCCTTCAACACATTTAGATCAACTACTACATAGACAGGGACATCAAAAATAAATAGACCTCAAGGCTGGTCAAATAGAACAATACATTTGAGCTTCTACACATTGAAATCACCATAGGCAAAATCCCGTACTACATCCTTGCAAGGTATATGTCTTCCTCTATGACCCAGGAAACCCATAACATATATTTAAACTTTTTGGAAACACCATCCAACCCAATACCATATTCATGGGTGACTTTACTTACCCCACTATTAACTGGGAATCCTATACAACACCAGTTGTGCAGGCACAGAGATTTCTGGAGTTTGTAAACACAAACTTCTTGGACCAGATTGTCAATACGCTGAACAGGGGTGTAAACATACTGTATCTGGTCCTCACTAATATGAGTGAGTACTGCACATCTCCTAATGTCTTCTCTGGTAAGGTCTGACCACAAAATGGTCTCTTTTGAAGTAAAAATAAAACACAGAACCCCAGCTAAACCTGGAATGTTCAGGAACTACACTAAGCCTAACTTCCTTCCATTAAATATTAACCTGACAAAATTTCAATCCCCCATAAATGCTGAAAGCACTGCTGCCTACATGGAACTGTTCACAAAAACCCTATGCAAGCATGTTAATAGCTGGATAGAGCTAGCTGTACCTTCCAGGAAGAAGTTCAGAACTAACTCAAAAAAAAAAAAAAAAAAAACAAGCCACCCTGGTGTAATCACAACACCAATAGGCTGTATAACAGAAGAAAGAAAATCATGGCAAATATTGTGAGGCATAGCCCTCAGCAGGATAAATGCACTCTCATTAAACTAAAGAAACATCTCAGAGGAGAAATAAAGTCTACCAAAGACAAACATAAGGTAAATTTGGCCTCTCAGTCCAAGGATAACCACAAAGCATTCTTTAGCTATGTCCACAACCTCAAAGGCAATACATAAGTGTGTGTGGAGCTCTGTCTTAATGGAGCTACTTATACTTAGCCATAAGATATTTTACTTACTGTCAGACAAATTCAGCTCTAAAGGTACCCCTCTCTGTCCCCCCAACCTCTCGTTAGGAAATATCATCAAATATAACTCCCCCTAATAGCACTACGGAACATCCTCAATACACTCTCTAGGGCCAAGAACACTGCATCAATGGGCCCAAGCAATATCCACAGATGCCTTCGAAACAGCGCAAAACAATTACCAGCTCATCTGGAATTGTTGTTTAACTGTAGCCTCCAAACAGGCTTCATGCCTCATGAAGGGAGAACAGCAACAGTCATCCCTCTGCACAATGGTGGGCCATGTACAGTCCCTGGAAATTACAGACCCATAAGTCTCATTAGTCTCCTGTGTAAAGCAATGAAAATAATTATTTTTTAGATGATCAGTATTGACATAGAAAACCTCCAGACACTGGACCCAACCCAATTTTGTGTCATCAAGGTAGGTCATTCCTACTCAGGCTGGTGGACTTTGAGAAGGTCATCAAAGTAATGGATGAGGGCAAAATGGTTCACACTGCTTACCTTGACCCGGCCAAGCATTTGACGCAATACCTCACTCAGGCATTGTTTACAAACTCAAGAGGTTAGGTATAAACCCTTGTAGCACCTGATGCACAGCCAGCTCGCTCAGGGATAGGACCCGGGGGAAGTTAGAACTGGAGAGTCCACCTCTTCAAAGAGACCAATCACAAGCAGAGTCCCTCTGGGATTGGTCCTGGGCTGCTTTTTTTTAGCATTTCCTTCTCTGAAATCAATGCCAATATCAAGGGCCTCTGGCTGCCTACATTTGAAGATGATTGCAAATTAGAAGCAGTCATAGAACCCCCCCCCCCCACACACACACACACACTGACACAAATGTAGTCCAGGAAGGGTTGACACAGACACAAATAACTTGTGTCAGAGCCATGGACTAAATCTAAATGAAAATAAATTGATAATAGTGTCCTTTGGGAAGTCATCCACCCATGGTAACTATCATATTGACAACACACCCCTAAGAGTTGACCCATTTATCAGGGACTTGGAAATAGACATAGACAGCAATCTAGCTATTGACTATTACGTGTCTACAGTAGTGAGGAAATCATTCTTCTATGTTGTGCAATTTATAAACAAAGGTATGGCATCTAGGTCCAAGGAGGTCATTGTTCCACTGTATTTGGCATTTATCAGACCTATCATTAAGTACAATGCCCCCTTTGGTATGTACCTAATCAAACATGTCCAACAATTTGAATGTCCACAGAGGTTCCTCACTAAAAGAATACAGGCTGTAAGTAACATGTCCTGTGCAGCTTGTCTCAAGGCCCTATCCATGCATTCTGTCTCCCACAGCTTCCTGAGGAAGATATATGCCTGACATACAAGGCATTTTAAGAGCCCACACTGATGGACCTCCTGAATATCTGTAAAACAAGCAGCAACAGAATTACCCATTCTAAAGACTTGTCTGGTATAAGCAGAACCTGCTGGAGAGACAGGTATGTATTCCGGTAACAACCCCTTCTCTGGAACAGGCTCTCATCCATATAAACCAGAGTTCCTCCCTAACCAAATTCAAGTGTAGCATTAACAATTAAATGTGGAACAGGAAATTCATCCCTGGTTTGGCACCTATGTCTTTAATGGACACAGGCAGCCTATAAATAGTTCATCTCCCAAGCCCCTGCTTGTAAATGTTTGATCTCCCAAGCCCCTGCTTACGTTTATCAATAGTACCAAAACTTGTCCGATATTTGGGATGCAAGGCTAGGCTTAAAAAGGCCCTTGTATGAATTTCATGTTTCGCCAACCAAATATACCTGCATGGAAATGTCTCACCACCCAACAGTCTGAATCCAACATTACAAGCTGGTTGTGATCATTAAATTCATGTCTTCCTTCCAGGATATACATATTTGGTGTATGTTTCCATGGGGCTGACCATCCAGGAGAATGTATTTGTGATTAGATTTTGTGTGAATGAGAGTGGACCTCCTCATCTCAGATACAAAAATTATGCATTTAAGAAATTAGAGCAGGAAAAGCAGGCTACCCCTCCCTTTTTACCCCATAGTTTGCAAGGATTGTAGTGATAATGTATTTGTTTCTGATCTGCTTTATTGTAGCATAACAGAGCTCTAGAGAAGAAACATTTTGCATAACTGGTAGGTGAGAAGGGGCTAGTAACTTAGGAATGTTTCAGATGTTTTTCCTGACTAAAGGTCTGAGATTTAGACTTGCTGCTTGATAAAGATGGACCCGCTTATTCAGTTCTAAAGTTATGATAAGTACATATAAATGTTCATTGGTTCAATAGAAACCATTAATTCACAAACAAAATCAATATTTCTGGAATACCAAAAGTAAAGAAAGAAAAAGCCCTGTTCCTGAGTGATGGAACAAATACACAATAGTCCAATCAGAAACAAAAATATGTTCCAAACACTGAACCACCACAAAGGAGTGCAAATCCAAGTAGAAATCCAAATAAAGTCCAAATGAGATTCCACAGAAACTTTATTACAAGGGTGAACGCTTTCACAACCTGTCCTGGTTGCTTCCTCAGACCAAAATTAATTCTTAAAAACTCACACCCATTTTAAAATACATGTCATATAAAATCATCCAATCAAATCAAGAAAGGTGCAAATGCTTTCCAACCTTAAAGAGATAGACAATTTAAAAGCATAGACAATTCTAAAGCAGTTTAGAGGCAGCTTAGTTACAATTCAATAACATGTTCTCCCACCCTATCTAAAAAATATATGTACTCACAATAAAATGTATTATATATTTCAATGTATATTTCTAAAAATATATATCTAAAAATATAAGTGTATATATATATATATATATATATATATATATATATACATATATATATATATCACAAAGAGGGAGTCTAACAAAACTGCTTCATGTTACTTTCTTCCAAAGTTTCCTACTTTTTAAGACTGGTTTCAGTGATATATAATCATTTAGCCCTGGTGGTTTATGTGCGGCTAACATCAAAATCCATCTGAGATTCTTCTGTTACGTTTTATTACATAAATCCCCACCTCTCATGCTGTCTGTTAAGGTATCTATAATGGAAAAACTAAAATAATGATTCTCCCCATTTTGAATCATGTGTTTAGCTATTGCACTGTGCTCCTGTCCTCTCCTGAAGCAATAAAGATGGTCACGAATCCACTCTCTCAAGCATCTGTTGGTCTTCCCAACATAAAATACCCTCACCAAGAAAGATGCCACAATATGAAGACAAGATGATCAATTTCAACAATTGGCTTAAGTATTAGTGTCATTCAAAGGGGATCCAATGCCTGTCAGCCTGGGATGACATGCTCGACAAGCCACGATGCTTCACTAAGGACGGCTTGCTCCTATCACCCCTGGGCTTTCGGATATTGGCAAAGGCTCTTGCTACCCTGCTACCCCCATAGTGCCTTTTTTAGGCAAGGCTCAAAAGACAAACCCACCTCCATAGGTATCACAAGGGATAAGAAACTAAGAGTAGTACTACTCAACACCAGAAGTCTAAACCTCAAGATGCTCGCACTCGAAACTCTCCTTAGCATGGAGAACATCGATATCTGTGCAGTAACAGAAACCTGGTTCAAGGCTCCCAAGAGCACCCCAGCACTACCAGGTTATACCTCATACCATGCTTTTCGGCCCCAAAACTTGGACCGAACCACAAAATGAGGGGAAGTATCAATATTCGTCAAAGATACCCACACCTCCAGGTTGGTGGGACAGCACGAAGCATCAGAGACTATCCATGTGCAACTAACAGTGGGTAAAACTGCCTTCCAGTTTATAGCCTGCTACAGACCACCCTCCCAAACCCAGGAACCCCACTCGGCCTTCCTGAGAACACTAGAAAATATGAAGGTCTCTCCAAACACCATTATATTGGGTGACTTCAACTACCCAAATATAGACTGGGAGCATTACTCTAGCTCCAACACCCTAGCCCAAAGGTTCCTAGAATTTATAAACTCAAATGGTATGGAACAACTTGTTACCACTCCCACAAGAGGGGAAAACATACTGGACCTGATAATCGCCAACATGGGGACTCTATGCTCCAGACCAGAAGTGTATCCCTCACTGGTAAGATCAGACCATAAACTAATCTCACTGGATATTCACATCCTGACCCCACCCCCTGCCCAGAAAACCACAGTGAAAAACTTCTCTAAAGAAAATTTCACACTCCTCAAAACTGAGGGGGAATCCTTCAAAGCCCCCGGGCCTGTGGAAAATACGTCCCAGACCGCAGAATCCTTTATAAATGCATTCTATGAACACCTTCAGGAATGCATGGATCATGCAATCCCAAATAAAACCAAGACCCAATCCTCCAAAGGCAGATGTCCTATCTGGTGGACCCCAGCCATAAACAAACTATACAATAGAAGGAGGAAGTTACTACATGATAGAGCAAAATCTCAAAAAGGGAAGGCATCTCTGATCAGTATTAGCAAAAAACTATGGGCACACATAAAATCGTCTAAGGCCAGCTTCGAGAGAAAAATTGCACAGGACACTAAGGATAATCACAAGGCTTTCTTTAGTTATGTTAGGAACCTGGGTGGGAATTCCCAGATATGCTCAGAATTAGTCCAAAAGACAAAAAATACACCGAACCCACAGACATTGCCAACATCCTAGCTGACAGGTTCAGCGCAAACTTCTCCCCCCCTCCCCACTATCTATCCCAGCAGAGTGCTGCCCCCCTGACATCTCAGATGCTCACGTAAGAGCCGCCCTCTCCAAAGCAAAAAACACAGCATTAATGGGACCAGACGGTGTCCCGGGCTGCGTCCTACATGAACTCCAAGAAGAGCTAAACCCAAACATAAAACTACTGTTCAATCTCAGCCTTACTACAGGTTATGTACCCAAAGAGTGACGTACAGCAACAGTGGTCCCTCTCCACAAAGGTGGTGCCTCAACGGATCCTGGAAACTATCGCCCCATAAGCCTGACTAGCTTGGTCTGCAAAGCTATGGAAAGGATCATCATGGACCTCATAAATAAAGATATTGGGGACCTACAGACACTGGATCCTACCCAGTTCGGCTTTGTTAAGGGCAGAGCCTGCCTCTTAAACCTGGTCAATTTCTTTGAAACAGTCACCAAGGCCATTGACGAGGGGAAGGTGGTCCACACAGCCTACCTGGACCTCGCAAAAGCCTTCGATACACTACCCCACTCGGGCATTGTAGATAAGCTCACCAGCTTAAATATAAACCCCTATGTCACTAGATGGGTTGCAAACTGGCTCAAGGACAGAACCCACATGGTTAGAATTGCTGGAGCCATGTCAGACTCCAAACCAGTTACAAGTGGCGTCCCACAAGGCTCAGTCCTGGGACCTCTCTTTTTCAGTATATATTTCTCGGAGGTACAGGCCAACATGGAAGGACTGTGGCTGACCAAGTTCGCAGATGACTGTAAACTAGGTGCCATAATTGACTCTCCAGCCAACACAATCATCATCCAAAAGGGCCTCATAGAAACAGACAACTGGTGCCAGAGCCATGGCATTAAGCTAAATGCCAAAAAGTGTATTGTCATCCCTTTTGGCAAAAACAAAGTGCCTACAAATTACCACATAGGTGGTAATCCATTAAGTACGGAAGAAGTAATTAGGGACCTGGGGACCCAAGTTGATAGCAATCTCTCATTTGACAACCACATGGCCAAAGTGGTTAGAAAAACATTTTATATAGCTCACCTAATCATGAAGGGATTCACATCTAGATCAGGGGAGGTCATAGTGCCTCTTTACTCATCCCTCATCAGGCCCATAATTGAGTACAATGCCCCTTTTGGGATGTACCTTACCAGACACCTGCAGCAACTGGAAAGACCCCAAAAGTACCTCACCAAGAGGATCAAAGGGCTCAAACAGATGCCATATGCTGCCCGGTTAAAGAAACTCCAGCTCTACTCAGTGGCATACCACCTGCTCAAAGGCGATCTGTGCTTGACGTATAAAGCCATGTCCAACCCGGAAGTAATGGACATGCTGCACCTCAGAAAATCCAAATCCCATCGAGCTACGTGCTCGAGAGACTTGAACCTTAGCACTGAAATAAATAGGACATGCTGGAGGGACAGATTCATAACCCAGAGGCTCCCTTCACTCTGGAATAAAATCCCAGTCCAGGTTAAGCAGAGTCCCTCATTGACTCTCTTCAAAAGGAATCTTGAGTGGATGGGGGATTAGGTTCATAGGTTCATAGGTTCATACTAGGCTATCTGCCTGAGGGCATTTACAAGCCTAGCCCATAGTTTTGTGGCTTACGCCACCCCTTTAGTATGGGGAACTATACCCATTATTTTGCTGTGCCTCTGTCGAGCAGTGACACTGAGGTAATCCCTGGGGTATATCTGCGATCTCCCATCCATTGGTCAAGATTTCTCTTGAACAAGGCCAGCGAGGTGCTCTGCCTCACATATACCGGGATTTTATTCCACAGCATAGGGAGTCTTTGGGTGATGAATCTATCCCTCCAGCACGTCCTATTAATAGCCGTGTCGAGGTTTAAGTCTCCCGCCCTTGTGGCTCTGACGGATCTAGATTTTTTGAGGTGAAGCATATTCATCAAATCTGGGTTTGACATGGCCTTGTATGTTAGGCAAAGGTCACCTCTGAGCAAGCGGTAAGCGACTGAATAGAGCTGGAGTTCTTTCAGTCGGGCAGCATAGGACAGATGTTTGAGACCCTTTATCCTTTTGGTGAGGAACTTTTGTGGCCTCTCCAGCTGCTGCAAGTGTTGGGTCAGATACATTCCGAATGGGGCATTGTACTCGATCATTGGTCTGATGAGTGATGAGTATAGGGAGACTATGACCTCCCTTGATCTAGATGAGAATCCCTTCATGATAAGGTGGGCAATGTAGAAGGTCTTCCTAACTACTTTAGCTACATGGGTTTACCCCGGGTATCACTTCTGTGTCACTGTTAGACAGAGGCACAGTGTACTAACCTCGAAAAAGGGCATAGCAAAATTAATTTAAAATGGGTGTCGAAAGCCAAATACACTCTGGCTAGGCTTATAAATGCCCTAGGGCAGATAGCCTAGTATGAACCTATGAACCTATAAAATGCCTCACAGCACACACACAGGGCCAAATATATCATATCCTTACTTTGACAATTCCCGGTCACCCTAAACTTATATAATCTCTGTGTTGTAGGATGGACAAACAATTTTTTGTCTCAATGTATTGACAAAATGCACGACTATTGCACCTCATTGTTTCATAATTGAACAAAGAGATATGATTCATCCATTCTTTGTAGCAAAGCATTTGCCTGAGTGACCTCTTATTCTTATATATAAACTTAGGCTTATCACTCACTATTTTCCTGACTTGGTCATCAGTCCCTAAAATATATCAATTCCTGTATAGTATATCCTTAACCAAGTTCGTATACACTGAGTGTGTCATGCTGTAATTTAGGGTTTGTATATCATCCACCCTTTTCTTGGAGGTCAGACCACCTCTAATCGGACTGGAGAAGTAGGGTTTCCCTATCTTATCTCTCTTAGTCTTGGCTATCAAGCAAGCCTCATCTACCTCTTGCTCATGGTAGCCTCTGGCTACAAATTCATCTCTCAGAGTCATCAAACTAGTCTCAAAGCCCTGGTCCCTTGCATGTACTCTTGACATTCATACGGCCTGGTTTTTAACAACATTTTTAAAAATGTGGGGTGGATGCATGCTCATGTGGTGGACATAGCTATTACGATAGCAATCATTTCTATGTAATCTAGTATATATCTTCCCTGTTGTCATGTCCTTTATTACTTTAACATCGAAAACGTCAGCACTGACCCTTGAACTGGTCACAGTAAAATTTAAGAATTCTGTGCTATTAAGTAATCAACAAATTCATATAACCTTTCTTCAGTGCCACCCCATAAAAGAAACAAATCATCTACAAACCATCGAAAGAACAATATGTTCCAACTAAAAACTTTGTTGTTCATCATGAAACTTTGTTCCCACTGAGCCATTACTAAATAGGCATAGCTATTAGCAGCTACAACAGGGAAGATATATACTAGATTACATAGTAAGGATTGCTATCGTAATAGCTATGTCCACCACATGAGCATGCATCCACCCCACATTTTTAAAAATGTTGTTAAAAACCAGGCCGTACGAATGTCAAGACTACATGCAAGGGACCAGGACTTTGAGACGAGTAGCCAGAGGCTACCATGAGAAAGAGGTAGATGAGGCTTGCTTGACAGCCAAGACTAAGAGAGATAATATAGGGAAACCCTACTTCTCCAGTCCGATTAGAGGTGGTCTGACCTTCGAGAAAAGGGTGGATGATATATAAACCCTAAATTACAGCATGACACACTCGGCGGATACGAACTTGGTTAAGGATATACTATACAGGAATTTACATATTTTAGGGACTGATGACCAAGTCAGGAAAATAGTGGGTGATAAGCCTAAGTTTATATATAAGAATAAGAGGTCACGCAGACAAATGCTTTGCTACAAAGAAAGGATGAACCATATCCCTTTGGTCAATTATGGAACAATGAGGTGCAATAGTTTTGCATTTTGTCAATACATTGAGACAAACAAATTGTTTGTCCATCCTACAACACGGAGATTATATAAGTTTAGGGTGACCAGGAATTGTCAAAGTAAGGATGTGATATATTTGGCCCAGTGTGAGAGCTGTGAGGCATTTTATGTTGGGAAGACCAATAGATACTTGAGAAAGCGGATTCGTGACCATCTTTAATGATTCAGGAGAGGACAGGAGCACAGTGCAATAGCTAAACACATGATTCAAAATGGGGAGAATCATTATTTTAGTTTTTCCATTATAGATACCTTAACAGGCAGCATGAGAGGTGGGGATTTATGTAATAAAACGGAACAAGAGGAGCTCAGATGGATTTTGATGTTAGCCGCACATAAACCACTGGGGCTAAATGATTATATATCACTGAAACCAGTCTTAAAAAGTAGGAAACTTAGGAAGAAAGTAACATGAAGCAGTTTTATTAGACTCCCTCTTTGTTTTATATATATATATATATATATATATATATATATATATATATTTTTTTTTAGATATATATATATATTTAGAAATATACATTGTAATATATAATACATTTTATTGTGATTACATATGTTTTTTAGATAGGGTGGGAGAACATGCTATTGAATTGTAACTAAGCTGCCTCTAAACTGCTTTTGAATTGTGTATGTTTTTAAATTGTCTATCTCTTTAATCTTGGAATGCATTTGCACCTTTTTTGATTTGATTGGATGATTTTGTATGACATGTATTTTAAAATGGGTGTGAGTTTTTAAAAATTCATTTTGGTCTGAGGAAGTAACCAGGACAGGTTGTGAAAGCGCTTAACCTTGTAATAAAGTTTCTGTGGAATCTCATTTGGAATTTATTTGGATTTCTACTTTAAGCTCCTTTGTGGTGGTTCAGTGTTTGGAACATATTTCTGTTTTTGATCTCTGGAATACCGTTGATCAGCTGATGAATCCTGGTCCAGATGCTCACTCCTTTTGCATTTCCTTACCTTAATCATGATGTTAGTGCCACCTACTGTAGGCTATTTAGAAATTAATTTCAACAAATTTCCTGTAATGACTGTCAGCATTCTACATTTTCAATATCTCATTGCCAGTGTCTTGTTCCAACTTTTCAAAATGTTACCCATGCACGCTCTAAGAACTCCTTTGTAGTTTGAAACCTGGGTCAGACTCCACTGGCAAGCTACCTCAAGAATCCCTGAAAGTTGCAATAAAAGTATTTCCCATGTTTTCCTGGGAATGCTTGACCAAAGAATGGAACCTGCTATCTGAAAACAGGTTCTTGTGGTACCCCTGCTTAAAGGAGTCACTTTGCCTTCTTTCACCACTTATCACCTTATTGTTCTCATCTCCTTTTATTAGGAATTCTAGATAAATGCATACATTTCTGTTGTCTCCAGGACCCCATTATTAATAATCTTATACCTAACAAACATCTTGACTTTAGATTTGCTTATGACGCAGGCACAGCCCTACATGATGGCTGTCTATTGAAAGTGTGAGGAGAGTCAGTTTAATCTTTGGAGTAGTGAAGATTTGTGTGCAATTAGATGGATTATGTATTAACATCATAATTGCAGTATCTCAGTGTTCCCCTTCTTCTTTGAGGTACAGCAATCTCAGGGTTTGTATATGTAAGTAGGTGGGGTTTTGGAAGTGCAATGCCCTCACACTGGGGACTAAAATAACAGTGTAACAATGAGATTCAGAATGTACTATTTAGTTACAAAATTATTTTAAATTTCAAACTATCTGAACTTGTAACATTTAGTTTCATACTTCTGATAAGCAGCTGTACTTGACATTGAGTATTTCTTTCTGCAATTCAACTATAACAAGGTTATCATATCCACACTATCTCAAAGGCATTTAATACATTCAACCACTTTTGCCATCCGGAACATCTAGACTAATATGGGCTTTGACTCCATGCCTGTGGATGACTCATTAAGTGCCTCGAAGAAAAGGTACAATCCATGAGATGGGATGATACAATCTACCCACTCCTAACCTGTCACCCCATGTCTCATTGGGTTCAGTGCTTAGCTCCTTATTTTGCACCATATCTTATTTCTCAACCAGTCTGTACAGGGAATCTGGACAAAGCCTACAATAATGGGGGCAGAAAGCCCCCAAAATAGGGACAAAGTTTAAATATTGCTGTTATGAACTTGGAAAATTGCTAGAATAATACAATTTGTGTTAACATATATTTTTCGAAGAAAATGAAGTCTAAAACTCAAATGTATGTCATGATTTAGTGACTTCAGTAATTTGCAAGAAAACTACAAGTTTTATGAAGAACAGACCAAAATATGAGGCAAAAATCTGAACATTTTGATAAATCTGGACAGTTGAGAGCTATGCACCATATTGGTAGGACAGTGGAGACCTGTGCTGATGCCAGATATATTCATTATGTTCAACATTCTTTCATCTGTATTGACAATAATACTGTCTGTGTCATTAACTCTGAACTGCAGAACACTTTCAGAGCCATGAAGTCCTAGCTAAATTCTCCTGGACTATACGTCAATACTAACAAAAGCAAAGCCATGTTTTTTACATGCAATGATCATACAAATGAAAGTGGTGATGCTGTTATCTCCAAAGCACACAACCTATGAAATATTCTTCAGACCATTCCATGACTGAAGGAGTAGTTAGCCCCCACAAACTACTTAGACTGACCACTGATAATCAATATAAGTCTAGGAAGTTTATGGTCACCGGGTTAAGTCTGGCAAATTAGAAATAGTCACTGGATTAACTCTGGCAAATCAGAAATGCAGACACCTTTAAAGGACTATGTCCTGTCTTATCCCAACATATTGATTTTCTAATGCTGTAGTGTTTCTGTACATGTCCTTTTCATTTCCTGTGTGCATATTCACTAGCTTTCATTCTTCCTTTCTCCACAAACCCGAGTAAAGTTGTAATAAGATTGCTAGTTTTGCTGCAGATCATCATACTGGCATTCATTACTTGCCCTCACTTTGCAGTTTGCAATAGCTAGAATTCAACCCGCACTTATCCGCAGTTCAGCTACAATTTTCTTATAAATTACTAAATCAAATACCATTCACTTGCTTATATCCTGGGAAAGCAGCCACCATATTGTGGCTTTTGGTCAGTTTCTAGGTTTCTCATATCTATACCTAAATCCGGGAACAGATTTGCCTGATTTGTGTTTGTTTGTCCATGTTGGGAAGCACTGGAACAGACTTCCACTTGTCCTGTGGAAATTTTAACCCAAGTATAAATTCAGAAACTCAGTTGTGGAGTTAATAAGTAAAGAGTCTCTGACTGAATCTTCCCATTTCAATTAGAACATTTAAATATACTTTTGTGATGTCTATAATAGAAAAACAATTGATTTTAATTAACACATAGTAAATAGTTTCTGTTGTTCACCCTCCCATCTGATGTTTAGTATATGCATTATTTAATCTAACATTGAAGACCATCCTTGATGGGTACTGACTTTATATTACTTCTCCGCTATCTGGAATTCACAGATTTTTCAGGAAATCCTGCATTTGGGGATGTCTGCTTCTTCAGTCAGCACATGCTGTGTTGGTAGTATAGGTGTACTTATTCCTGTCATTTATGATCCCCCGTCATGCGGCACAGATCCTGATCATTCTTGTGATCTGAAAATTCCAGTGTTTGCATGCTTAAGCATCAGAAATGTATGCTTACCCCACAAAACTAGACATGAACGTCATGGTAGATAGGTATGCCTGTCCACTAGTTTTACTGAAGTGGGTTTCTTGAAAAGAGTTATTAGTTGAAGCAATTTCCTTTCCTTACCACATCTCAGAGCTTTGGGCTCTTATGTGTATTGAAGCCACATTTGGTGTTTTAGAAGAATACGGTGTGCTTCAATATGAACACTTATTCCTCCTGATTGTTGTTTTGGTGATCTTCCTGAACCAGACCATTCACCTCTCTCTGTACATTTTACAGTGATTTTAGCCAGGAGAGAGAGGTTCTTTGCTTCCTGGATTTGTACCTTCAGCTTATTTACTACAATAGTAGGGTTCAGAAGATTAGGAAGATGGAACATATATGCATTTACTTTGCTACAGGAAGAGAGGAACTTGTGTTTGCCAATAAGAAGCTTTTTAAATTACTAACCACCCTTGGAAAGAATTGCACGCAAATGACTTCAACACCACAGGAGAGATCACCTCTAGTGCTTGTTTCACAAATAACTCCACTGCAAATGTTTGCTCTGCTGCCATTTTGCTGATGGTATATACCTTCACCAAGAATTATTGTCTCATCTGGGGAGTCAGGCTACTTAAAGGAATTAATTTCTCTAGTGTTAACTAATTTAAGGTCTGACCTATGGCAAGTTTTCAACTATTTTATCCTGGTGTAACTGCTTGGGATTTATCCCAGTGGAGAAACTGCCAGGGTAGGTCCTTGGTTTCAGATATTACAAATATGTTATTGCTGTTTCAGTTGACGTTCCAGGGGACCTACCCTGATTGGTCAGGAGTGCCCTTCTACAGTTCCCTGGCAGAAGAGAGGCCCTCCCTTTAGAAGCTGCTGCTAGAGTTTCATGTAATCTTGACACGTATATATTCTTGTATCAGATATTTAAAGATCATGTTTAAATGTTTCTTTAACACTTCATTTTGCTGCAATTCTAATCTCATCATGTAAAGCTGCCTTCTGATTCTATAATATGTAGTTTCTACTTTAGTTGTATCAGTTGAGATATCTCTATTAAGTTTAATAAATCTGCTATTATCTACTGTATGTTGAGCAGCTTCCCATCATCTTCTTGATTTTGTGTTATCTGGTTGCACCTTTTGATGATATCACATGGGAAGGGCAAACATATTGTAACTGAATACCTTGAGATACTGAATTGAAGAGAGTCCAGCTATGCTAGTAACAGGTAATGAGTTTCTATAACATTCTATGATAATAAAACTCTTTACACGTTCTGACTATAGCCTGATTTTGCCAGTTGACTTGGTGCAGCCACTGAGTCTGGACAACATTACCTGATGCAGCAGCTCCACCTGTTTATCAGATCCGGAATTGCCGTCAGGTAACAGGGTGTTGCATACAGGTGTAGCACAGGCTAGATTACACCCAGTGATTTATTTCCACCTGTAAAACACCATAGCCATTATATCTGAATTATCCCCATCTAAGGTGACAATGGGTTAACCCATCAGGGAATTAAAGCTACTTTTGAAAACAGGGCATTATGAACTGACCCTACAGGAGTTTTGGGGATGGCTTGTACTATACCAAACTGCATATGTAAATGTTTCCAGGCACTCTGGCTCCAACTCTTGAAATCTTCAGTACAGCTATACCTGTATATGAAAATCAGTAGTGTATGCACTCTGGCTTCCCACCAGATAAAACTTCAGTACCTAGTCCCACATACGAGTGGAACTTCCACCTTACCAAGATGTGCCAGGGTCACCAGCTGGGCATAGGAGGGTAGTGAGCTTGGGAGTCATCACTTATGCTCATATAAGATGGCTTGGAGCAATGGTAGGATGCAATGTCCCTATTTACTAGCATAATTCAGAAAGTGAGTATGAGCTATTAGGCAAGGTTCTCTCTTTAGGTGTGTCCCTGCTCCTAAAGTGACAATAAAACCTTATGACCTACCCATTTAGCTATTCGAGTTGCAGTTCCTGGTTCCACTCTTGATGAAAGCTGATGGCCACAAGGACTACCTGTCTCATTCCAGCACATTATCCCTCCCCTCAAACTGAGATGAGCAAACATGACTTCTTAATTCCAATCCCCTGCCAACTCCTACAGGTGCCTGGACTGCATAAATGAATGCAGTCTGGGACCCTGTCAGGACTTCATTTATCTACAGCAATGTAATTGGCGTATCCTGCAAAACTTGTAGACTTTTTGACATATACTATTGGATCAGTGTGTGTGTGTGTGTGTGTGTGTGTGTGTGTGTGTGTGTGTGTGTGTGTGTGTCTGTGTTTGCCAATGTTTGCATATGTGTGTCTACTATTGGATCAGTGTGTGTGTGTGTGTGTGTGTGTGTGTGTGTGTGTGTTTACATATGTCTGTCTACTATTGGATCAGTGTGTGTGTGTGTGTGTGTGTGTGTGTGTGTGTGTGTGTGTGCATGTGTGTGCGCTTGCGTGTGCGCTTGCGTGTGCGTGTGTGTGTGTCTACTATTGGATCAGTGTGTGTGTGTGTGTGTGTGTGTGTGTGTGTGTGTGTGTGTGTGTGTGTGTGTGTGTGTGTGTGTGTGTGTGTGTGTTTGTGTATGTTTGCATATGTGTGTACTATTAGTGTGTGTGTGTGTGTGTGTGTGTGTGTGTGTGTGTGTGTGTGTGTGTGTGTGTGTGTGTGTGTGTGTGTGTGTGTGTGTGTGTGTGTGTATGTGCTTACATATGTCTGTCTACTATTGGATCAATGTGTCTGTGTATGTGTGTGCGTGTGGGGGTCTGTGTGTGTGTGTGTGTGTGTGTGTGTGTGTGTGTGTGTGTGTGTGTGTGTGTGTGTGTGTGTGTGTGTGTGTGTGTGTGTGTGTGTGTGTGTGTGTGTGTGTGTGCATGTGTGTGTGTGTGTGTGTGTGTGTGTGTGTGTGTGTGTGTGTGTGTGTGTGTCTACTATTGGATCAGTGTGTGCGTGTCTGCGTGTGTGTACATGTTTACGTGTGCATGAGTGTGTGCATGTGTGTGTGTGTGTGTATGTTTGCATATGTTTGTCTACTATTGATCAGGATGTGTGTGTGTGTGTGTGTGTGTGTGTGTGTGTGTGTGTGTGTGTGTGTATGTTTGCATATGTGTGTCTACTATTGGATCAGTGTGTGTGTGCATGTGTGCGTGTGCGTGCATGTACATGTGTGTGTCTACTATTGGATCAGTGTGTGTGTGTGTGCGTGTGTGTGTGTGTGTGTGTGTGTGTGTGTGTGTGTGTGTGTGTGTGTCTGTGCGTGTGTGCGTGTGTGCGTGTGTGTGTGTGTGTATTGCTTTCACTGGAAGCTGAATAATGTAGATTAGAATACACCTATTGTAATGCTTATTGTGGGCACTGATACATATTTTTCCAGATATGAGTGTTGTCTATAACTGTCAAGTTCAAACAGTATAAAAATCTGTTTGCTGCCTGCAACTGACCATAACAGTATGCCACATATCAGTTCCTTATGCAAGTAGTTCCATATCTCTGTGGCTGTGTGGAAGCTTACATCATTGTGATGTTCAGATATAGTATCAAAATTCAAGAAATATCAAGCAGATCATGTAAAGGAATGAATAATTTTATTAACAGCATCGGCAAACCCAGACTGGCTTTGTCTTAGTTTTGTTAGTGGGAAACAGTAAATATTAACTCCCCATAATAGTAAGATACAAAATCACCTGACCATCAAAACACCAATTCAAAATCCAAATCAAAGCCATGACAGTTGCATACATATAAAAATATATAGAACATCCATCTAACCAAATGCATAAAATATTTCAAAACTAAATAAAAGAATGCATGGCAAAAAGCAATCATGAATAAATTGAGAATATTTTTTCCCCAAAATTTCATAAAATTGAATTTGTATTCCCCTGTGGCAGAAATTTAAAAGTTTTCTTTATTTATTAACACAGATTTAATATGACAATTTTCATAAGTAGCTTTGCAAACCTTGTCTATACCAATAAGCTGAAAATATGAATTGTAATAATTCAAAATGTGTTTGGTACTGCACTCAATCTCATTTGCATCATATATCACTAAGATATAAACGAACACATTCCTCAAATGTTGCTTCCAGGCATTACAAACGCATAAAAACAAGATATACTATCTCAGTAGTAATACATCTGATAATCATCCTAATATCAATAATTGTATGGGTGTTTCTTGTTGAAAATGATGTATGTGGTAGTATATGTTTACATCAACAACTGTTACAACTAATATTGCCAAAACGGACAGCATTCCACTCCTGATGCCCCAAAAAAAAATTGTTTTGGATTTCTGCCCCTTATAAAACTAAAACCTACAAACTTTGGGTAAAGTGGTAGCCAATACAGGATTAGTTAATAGGATGCCCCACTGGGACCACAAAGGGATATTGGATCGATCAGTATATCAAAGTACACAATGGCTAAACATCCAAACATCAATCTGAAAGAATTGAAACTCAAAAAATGGAAAGAAAATCACGTTTTCCCTTGGGAGGTGGCTGCTGATTACATATACCAACTCTGGGATTATACAATAATAGGGAAAGGGCAAATTCCCATTCCACACTATTCCACAACAAAATAATACTCCATCATATGATTATTTGATCACTTCTGCCAGCATTATAGATGTTCATTATTATGAATGTTTGACTATATGGAGGACTACCAATCACATACACCAACAAACAAACAGTGTTACTTGCTCTAGTATCCCAAACAGATTGTTTTTGTCACATTTCCCTCACTAGGGGAATCCCTTCATTATGGGTGATAACTTGAATGCAATGATTTTACATCTGTTGTTGCAATTTAGCAAAAAAGTGAGAACAGGATGAAGACAGAGTAAGATTAACCTTTTTTAGACAAACTGTACACATACATGTAAAGGGCAAGGTATAAAGGCATCAGTGCTTACATATCTCCCTCAAATGGCTGGCAAATCATGGATTAGAAAACTACCCTGATGCTACCCCCTCCCACCACAGCTCTCAAATGTTCCTGTTTATGCAAACATTCCTGATTTTGCTTTATATATTTGCCCTGTTCCATATAACATTTTTCATTTTCTGGCAGATCAGTAGAGATTATAGTCAATCAGTAATAAACATTAGAGTTTCTTCTTCTTTTTCCCAGTTAGAGGTTGCCACAGCAGATCACCTGGCTGCTCATGATCGGCAATGGAGTTTTACAATGTCAAGCTGTCAGCCCAGCGCCCAACCTTCCACAGAAGGCACACACACACATGCACTCACACCTAGGGCCAATTTGGAGTGTCCAACCCACCTACAGCATGTCTTTGGGATGTGGGAGGAAACCATAGCACCAGGAGGAAACCCACACAACCACAGGGAGGACATGCAGAAGGCACCCCAGCTGAGGATTGAACCAGAAAAACCTCTTGCTGTGAGGTGGCAACGCTAACCGCTGCACCACCATGGCCACCTAATAAACATTAGAGTTTCATAATTTTAATTCTTCAGAAAATGTATGTTGATGTAAAACCTGTTGTTCTGTTGAGTTTCTAAATGAATTGGATTATTATTTACAAATCATCCCTGATTTTGGGCCTTTGTCCCAACCATTATGTTTGCCTTTCTTCAGAACTGTACTGCAAAGAAGTTGAGAGGTATATTCCATGACATAAACACTCAGACAGACAGACAGACAGACAGATGTTTATTCTTACCTTTAAGTAACCTGTAGGTCACACTTCAGTAGAAAAAGGCTAACTGCTCACAATGATAAGATTAAATAAACCTGCATAAAAATGGATCATATTCAGATATTCACCAGTATCAAGGGAATTTACAGCATGTGTATTGATTAGAACTGATGGGTAAGGAAAGCAGTTGAGAGGTTGAGTATAGCATTAGTTAAAGGTTCAGATTCCAGTAGCATTTGGGGTTGAGCAACACATCTATTGAGTGTGTTTTTCCATGTACAGTTCCAAAGGATAGGGCTCCACCAGTCCCCATTCAGCATAAACAAATGAGGACTGGCTCCGGTGGAGCCCATTGCCTGATTCCAAAATGGAAATTGAGTTCAGTTCACTTCACTTCATTGAATTAATTCACCATTGCAAATTGAAGAAGTTCCCCATGCACAAGGCTCAATGAATGACAAAGCCCACTGAAATGATTTTTTTTTCACATAAGCACAGTAATGTGTAACAAGTAAACAGCAAAATGTCTAGGTACACAACATAGTATTCCATATCCCCATCACATATGTAATAGAACAGGAGCAACAAACACTCTTAATGACATATATATATCAATGTCCATTTGTATGACTGAGCAAATGACAGTCACGAACATGGCAATGGAAGAATTGAATGTACACATTTCCAGGGTACAAGGGTGTTTGTGTCTCAATCATACTATGTGCATTGGCATGTATATGTATGTAAATCATCACATAGATATGTGAAATGCCTAAATATGGGCATCTATGCCAATATGACATTGCATGCTGTAACAGAATGAAAAAAATGCATGCTGAAATTATGCTAAGTATAGCATCAACTGTATATACAGTAATGGAAAAATGATTGCCTATGCATTATGTGGAGGATAAATGCCCATGAAGAGCTTTCACATGCATGTGATATAACATGGCATAATATGTACCAGTACTTGCCACACACGAAGATATTGTGCCAGTGTTACAGCATGACAACACAATGTTACAAAAATATGGGCATGGACCGGTCATGTTGTTGAACAGACATAAGACAACAACAACCAAATGCAAAAGGGGTGCAGTGCATACACTTGTATAACATTTAAATCAAGGAAATGGAGCCATCCCACTGTGTTACTCAATGAATATGTAAATAATACATCTGTTCATTTGCTGTCCTCCAACCCATGCATACTGTTGGACTATACAAGCAGAACAACTGTGTCTCACTTGCATCATGTTAACTATAACAGCACAGGAATATGCATATACACAAAGTTATGGTGTAGCACCCCGTCCTTATGGAACAATGTGTGCACATCATGTAAATGTACTTGCTTAATGTATGTGTATTGTGTTAATGTGTGTCATACATCTTGTATAGCCTGTCACCTATGACATTCTGCAGTGTATGGTCATTTGTATATTATCTGTGCATGACAGCTATATCCTATATCCACACAATTGTGCCTCTACATTACAGTTTGTGAAAGTGCACACAACATAGTGGCAGCATTACATAACCGGATGACACAGAGAATAGTTATGGTCCTAAGGGCCCACCTTCATGGGGTCAAACATCATGAATGATCTCTCTAGCTATCTTCTAGATGGAGTCACACATAGCCCACTCCATGTCCTGAAAGAAGCTCTCCATCAGGTCCATCTGCATCTGAAAGATATCCGTCATTACGTTCTTGATTTGTTCCTATAAATCATCTCCCTATCATTGTGGTTGATGTCTCCAATGGCACATGCAGGTCTTGGTCTGTTGTCATCGTCATTGCCCATCCCATCATCTTCCCAGTCCTCTGACTCAGAGTCGCTTGGCAGGAGTCTGGCATATCATTTCCTCAGTCAACCAATCAGCAAGCCACCACTGGTCTCACTCTTTGTCAAGGATAAAACAAAACAAAAAAATATGCAGAATCTGTGTACACCTACAGTTAGGACTACATAACACAAACAAGCTAATATAACCTATGGGTGGAATTGGTTCATTATGTCAACAATGTAAGAGATATTAAACACAAGTCCGCAGCAGTTATCCACGGCGCCAAAAGACTTAGTTCTTTCCTCTTCCTCTGAACTGTTGATCCCAAGTATTTAAACTCATCCACCTTTGCCAACTCTACTCCCTGCACCTTCATTCCTCTCCTCTGTAGAGCATATCTCCACCTCTCCAGGGTCTCCTCAACCTGTTCCCTACTCTCACTACATATAACAATGTCATCTGAAAACATCATAGACCACGGGGACTCTTGTCTGATCTCATCTGTCAACTTGTCCTTCATCAGTGCAAATAAGAAAGGGCTCAGAGCTGATCCTTGATGCAATCCCACCTCCACCTTAAATGTATCTGTCACTCCGACTGCAGATCTCACCACTGTCACACTACCCTTGTACATATCCTGTACCACTCTTACATACTTCTCTGCCACTCCCGACTTCCTCATATAATACCACAACTCCTCTCTAGGCACCCTGTCATATGCTTTCTCTAAGTCCACAAAGACACAATGCAACTCCTTCTGACCTTCTCTGTACTTCTCCATCAACACTCTCAGAGCAAACATCACATCTGTAGTGCTCTTTCCTGGCATGAAACCATACTGCTGATCACTAATCATCAGCTTCCTTCTTAACCTAACTTCCACTATTCTTTCCCATAATTTCATGCTGTGACTGATCTCTCATTCTCGTCATTCATCAGCACCTCAAAGTACTCCTTCCATCTGTTCAACACATTCTCCTCGCTAGTGAGTACGTTTAACTCATTATCCTTTATCACCCTTACCTGCTGCACATCTTTCCTAAGTCGGTCCCACTGTCTAGCTCCTTTTCTCCCTCCTTAGTGTCCAACCTTTCATACAACTCTCTATACGCCTTATCCTTAGCCTTTACCACCTCTCTCTTTACCATGCACCTCATCTCCGTATACTCCTGTCTACTTTCTTCATCTCTCTGACAATCCCACTTCTTCTTCGCCAACCTCTTTCTCCATATACTCTCCTGTACTTCCTCATTCCAACACCAGGTCTCCTTGTCCTCCTTCCTCTGTCCAGATGTCACACCAAGCACCTTTCTAGCAGTCTCCCTTACTAGCTCTGTTGTAGTTACCCAGCTATTCGGTAACACTTCACTGCCACCCAGTGTCTGTCTTAATTCTTCCCTGAACATCACCTCACAATCACCCTTTTTCAATTTCCACCAACAGTCTAGGAGCTGACAAATACTGCATTTTAGTTTTTAACAACAATGCCTTTATGGAATGCGAAACTGCCACTAACATCTCATGCCCAATAATTTACTATGTGTACCATTGTAGCCACTGACATGGTTTGCACTGAAATAAGCAACAGGTTTAAAACCATCATTTTTACATTGTACTATTAATCCTAATGCTACTTTATGTTTCTTTCAAAACAATATAGGCAAAAATTCTTAAAATAGTTGGGCAGCCCAAGAACATGAGGGTTTAAAAGCATGTTTTTCCAGCTGCATGAAAACCTGTACATGATGCTCTTGCCAAGGCAAGGGATCAGGGATATCTTTTATCAGTAACTCTAACAGAGGCTTTATGACTTCTGCTTAATTCAAAATCCATTGATGACAGTAACCTGCCAGTCTCAGAAAAGCCTGTAACTGCTTCAAAGGACGTCATGGAGCCAGGATGGCAATAATATCTGAGGGAAAATTTTGTTGAGATCCTTCTAAAATAAGACACCCTAAATACTGGATTTGCGATTTCCACAGCTGCAGTTTCATCTTGTTTACCTTAATTCCCAATTCTGTCGGTATCTAGAATGGGAACCAAAAACTAAAAGCACATCACCCACATGATGGATTATGGAAGGCCCACTTGGAAACTGAATTCTATTTAGCTGTTTCTTTATTTCTATAGAAAAAAGACGGGTGGTTCTACATAGTCTTGAAGTAACCTTGTCCATGTGAATTGCTGCCCTCTGTAAGTAAAAGCAAATAAGTGCTGACTGGATGAATAGAGATAGAAAACAAAGCAGAGGAAATACCAGTCACCAAAAAGGTGGTAGTTGCTGGAGGAACAGAACTTACTATTGTAGCTGGGCTAAACACTGTGGGAAATGTTGGCACTAATATTACCTTTATCACTTTTAAATCTTGTATAAATCTGTAGGTGTCTTTGTCCAGTTTCTTATGGTAAAATAGGTGCATTGCAAAAGATGCTAGTGGAGAATATTATTCCATGATGAAGCAGCATTAATTCAAAAATAATCTGAGTTAAAGTTGGTGCCAAGCTTGGGGATGTATCCTAGGTATTTTTACTGTAGCAGTCATTAAAAAGTCTTGCCCCGGGATTCATGAACCTTGCGCCAGGCGCACGCATAGCGTAGGCGTTACAATGCCAAATATGGCCGCCGAGCGATTCAGGTACGATCCAATCCCACGTGCACTACCGACGTGCACCGGATCTGCGCAGCCCCTGGCGTAGGTATGCTAAACACCCCATGTGCGGTGTTGCACCATGCAAATGAAGGCATATAGCAATTCACGAAGTGGCGCAGGCGTAGCATAAGCCCACGGCAATGTAAACCAAAAAAAATGGTTTACATTTTCCCAAACATAACATAGGAGTAACGGAAGAGTGTCAGACCCAGGTATCACACTGTTACCATATGCCAATGGCGAAATACACAGAGAATGTCAAAATAAAACATGCACAACATGTAAATAACAACTTAAATGGCATGTCCACAGCAACTCACATCAGAACCCTAGGACATGTTTGCGGAAGGTGCAATACAATGAAATAATATAACAATGTTATAAAACAGCAGCGTAATACACAGCAGGTTCACAGCATAATACACCATGGTATGCATGGAACGCCACAACCACGGTGCAAGGGTTGCCAAGGACTCGCGGCAGTGTTCGCGTGGTAACTATGAATTAGTAGTCAATGCCATGCAAATGAGGCAGATAATACTGAATCGCAAATCCCGGGCGTAAGGCTGTACCAAACGGCGCAGCGGTAATACACCGAAGAGTGGCTCAGAGGGAATACATGTCATCTGCAGAGGGGTGTGCCACCATAGCAGGAAGGACATTGGAGCACAGAAAACCTGGGCTGTACATCGCAAATCACAGCTGCAAGACAGGGGTGTGGGGTAATAGTTCAGCTGAGAGCACACAATGCACGCAGAAGTGCATGTGCACGAGGATGACTACGTTCCCTTAACCTAGTCATGTGACGCTCGCCCCGCAAACAACATCGGAAACAGGAAGGTGATGTTAAGAATATGAGGAAATGCGGAAGAAGTGTAATTGGAGTACTAATGAGCAATCAACACTAATCAACCCACGAAGGCCAATCGGCGGCAGCTGACAACTCTGCATGCAGAAACCTGCAAAACGGGATAGGGGAGGCATATGAATGCTAAGAAAGTAGGGGAGCTAGCAGATTGCAAAGATAGAAGACCTGACACAGCAGAGCAAAGCAGACAGGCAGCACAACGGCGGCAGCACACAAAACGCATGATATGCCATGTCCCAGAAAGTACACATGACAGTGCTCTGCAGGATGTATGCCAGAAAATAGTTGGTGCAACGTGCAGAAATAGTAAGGGAAGGTCGAAAGGTAATCCATGACAGGCAAGAGTAATGCAACACCAAAGGCAACAGCATTGTAGTTCCATCGGTAAAACACGGAAGATAACCCCCAGATATGGCCGTACAAACACACCCTATGACATCATCGGTGTGCACAGCACAATAGTATAAAGTGTGAATGCACACAACACACAGCCGTGTATTCCCAAATGCCGCACCATAGGTGTAAACACACGGGGAACTTTTAAAATGTACATGTTGGGAGCTGCCGTGGCTGTGATCCATCAGCATGTGTTAGAGACAGGCGGTGTTGTGGAGGAGGGTGCCGACAACCACCGTAGGCCTCGGAGGAGAAGGAGAGTGTTCATACCAAGGGTAACCTACCAGGGGCTACAAGACCTGGAGATAGTAGAGCATTACAGGGTGGACAGGGACACGTTACAGCAAATAGTGGAGCTGTGCCGGCCACGCCTGAGAACAAGAAACAACAGAGGGGAACCCATCCCAGTGGACACAAAGGTATGTGTAAGCTTGCGAATACTGGCCACAGGTACTTTTCAAAGGCCAACTGGAGATATAATGGGCATCTCACAGGCATCAGCATCCAGGGTACTACACCAGTTCCTGGATGCCATGTTACCACATGCCAATGAGCATATATACTTCCCCAGATCTCAGGAGGATTTGGCTAGCAATATGCACCACTTCCTCCGTGTGGCACAATACCCGGAGGTACTGGGTGCGATAGACTGTACGCACATACAAATCAAGTCACCACCTGGCGAGCAGGGTAGACGCTACATAAACCGCAAGGGATTCCTCCATCAATTGCCAGGTCGTGTGCAATGCTCAGGGCATTATCATGGATGTGTGTGCTGGCAGCCCTGGAAGCTACCACGACTCCCATATCTGGCATGCCTCACAGCTGTACCAGGTATTTGCCAGGGGGACATCCCACAAGGCCATCTCGTGGGGGATGCTGGCTATGCACTGGAGCTGTGGATGATGACTCCCATCAGAAATGCACACACACACATGCAAGAACGCCATAATGATGCACACACACAAACCAGAATAATCATAGAGCGTGTGTTCGATGCTGAAATCACGGTTCCGTGCTTGGATACATCTGGTGGAGCCTTGCAGTACTCTCCAGGCACATGTGCCCACATATTCATAGTATGTGCCATGCTACATAATATGATCCTGTGGAAGCAGCTGCTGCAGGGACATAATGGTGAAGGGCCACAAAGCCCACCACAACTGCCAAGGCCAGTCCAGGCACAGAGGGTTCCAGACCAGGAACACACTGTGCCAGCCCCAGTAGGCAGACGGAGGCGTACCCAATATGCCTACACCTTGGCAAAGAGGGAACGTATAGCACATACACTGACAGCGTAGGCCCCATGGACTGACACCTCCCTACCTGCACACACAGTGAAATGGATGGCACACAAACATGACCACCTGTAAAGTGTACTGTATGGGTGGCCTCATGTGTGACTCCAACATAGGCAGCCCCCAAACACTGTACACCCAACAGCCAGTGGAGCATGTAACGCCAACACCTGAACAGTACGCGGGTCCTACAGCATATGGCGTTGCTGTATGCTTGCCACGTTCGCCGCAAGATGTATTCATATAAATATATATATATATATATATATATATATATATATATATGTGTATATATATATATATATATATATATATATATGTGTATATATATATATATATATATATATATATATATATATATATATATATATATATATGTGTGTATATATATATATATATATATATATATATATATATATATATATATATATATGTAGATAGATATAATTATATATATATAGAAATATATGTACACATATACATATATATACTACAGTTAAGACAGGGAATTAGAGGGATATAAGGTGACTGAGATGTAACCCGCGATATCTGTACATAGTATACATAGTGAAACGACAACCTGAACATCCGGGAGGTTCAACATAAGAGGATCCCGCCAACCATGGAATGGGTAACATACCGATATGCATAACCACGAGGCGGAAAGATTGCCAGACCACAGTACTGTAACAGTACATGCGCGTGTAATAGTATGATGATATGAAGGGAGAGGTAGACACTGCCGCCGGTGTTGCAGTCCACGTAGGTACTGTGTGCAACCGTCCCCGTGAGTGCCATAGTATGTGTACGTGTGCAGTGAGGGTGCCGTGTGCGTCGCTGTGTGAGTGTAATGTGTGTGTGTCTGCCACATGTGTATGTTGGTGCCACGTTAGATGCAGAGCAGAATATTAGGTGTAGGCATACGGTAAACTAGCCTCAGGCATATGTATACTACTAGTCCCAAAGTAGGAGTGACAGCCCCACCCTGGCTAGGTGTGTCACGACGTAGAACGATACAAAGTGAAAATGTCCCAGATGGTAGCACAGGAATATAGCCCATATGAAATGGAAAGGACGTATGTAATAGTCATGCCTGTATGTACGACACCGATATGTTAATTGCAATAAGATACGTCGGCAAAGTCACACAGCAATAGGTATGTACCACGGAAATACGTATGTGCTACCCCAGTACTGACCGTGGCCATGTGTCGGCCCGTAAACACCGCTGTGTGTTCTACAAGTGTCAAACAATCAATTCCCATCTGAATATGTGGCAACCACTGGCAAACAGGCTATCCCAACAACAGGACCACAATGACTGCAAATATCTGGGACAGAATGACAAGGGATAGTTGTCACGTACACACAACCGCTGATATACCACAGATGTTACAGAGGTATACATGCATCAAGCTCACCCGCAGGCGATACCGACACCACATGACAACAGCCCAACCTACAATCCCATAACAAAAGACAATTAACTGTCAACTCTCCAAGTAGGGATGGAGCACACAGACAACTATACTGGTTATGTAGAGATGCAAGGCCCACAAACCGTATCCGTGACGTACAACCACCGACATCCCCCACTGTACATAATAAAGGAATACAAACCGTAACAGCAGCACAAACATACAGTCGGTCAATGACATCTGCATAACCACAACATATCGCATGGGGGGACACAATTAAAGGCGGCTGCATAACTGCATGCATTGTAGAAATGCAAACAACAGCCATGTTACAGTTTTGAATGCAATACTCTGTTATTATACGTCGGCAGGACAGGTACACCCACTTGTTGAAACAAATACTACACCTGTCACACACAATCCATGGGTGACATGAATGCAGACCATACTTGTTCCCATGCATAGCAGATGCAGTCACACATAACATAAGACAATACAGACCATCCCCATGAAGGTAGGGCGAATATCCAACGCCCAGGCGGAGAACCCAATTATACCCCAGTAACGACATGTAATTACCGAATGGAGTAGATGCACAGGTGATATGCACGTAATTACTCACGTACACATAGCCGCTGATATACCACAGAAGTTACGGGGGTATACATGCAGCAAGGCCACCTGCAGATGATATTGGAACCAATTAACAACAGCCCAAGCTACACTCCCATAACAAAAGACTATTAACTGTTAACTCTCCAGGTAGGGATGGAGCACACAGACAACTATACTGTGTATGTAGAGATGCAAGGCCCACAAACGGTATCCGTCACGTACAACCACCGATATCCCCCACCGTAGATATTAAAAGAATACAAACCGTAATAGCAGCACAAACATACAGTCAGTCAATGACATCTGCATAACCACAACATCTCGCGTGGGAGACACAATTAAAGGCGGATGCATACTTGCATGCGTTGTATAAAGGAATACAACAGCCATGTTACAGTTTTGAATGCAATACTCCATTATCATTCGTCGTCAGGACAGGGACAAACACATGTCGAACCAAATACTACACCCTACACACAATCCATGGGTAACATTACTTCGAAATATACCTGTCGCCACGCATAGCGGTTGCAGTTACACATAACATAACACAATACAGACCATCTCCACGAAGGTAGGGCAAATAGCCAACGCCCAGGTGAGGAATCCAATTATACCCCAGTATCGATGCGTAATTTCTGAATGGAGTAGATGCACAGGTGATATGCACGTAATTACTCACTGAGGAACAGCAATTGGTGGGATGAATTCACATGTTGCAGGTATCGACGTATTTAAGGATGACTCTCAGGATATTCAAACCGTATGCTCATACCAAACCAGCAGTGTACAACCGAAAGTGAAAGAAAACGGAAAAACGATACACGGAACGAAACACCAACAAGGTATGTAGAACACACGATATGTACGGTTGTGTAACGCATTATGTGTATGACTAAGCTGTACTGTATGTGAATGGTGGTTGTAATTAATTACACTTGTCCGTAATGCAGAAAGTGGTGAAAGGTAGTTATGTAGTAATATCCTGCTGAGCATACCAACGCTTGTGGACACCGTGTGTACAGCAGTGGGACATCATGTACACAGCGGAGACACCACAAGGGATGCCACAGGGGGGCATTAGAGAGAACAATGCCATACCACACGCCGTTGCTGGCAGTGGATGTCCAACAAGGAAGTGCCATAGCAGGGAATAGGACATGTATGTATACTGTCACAGCACGCATGTGTATGGGCATATACCATTGATGTCATACGTAAGGTGCGGCCGACGTGCAAGTATGCCCTGCATTAGGGGATACTATGTGAAATATGTGTAATGTAAAGCTGTCTAGGTAGATATGACAGATATCATACACAGTATCACAGGCATATCATGCATAACACAGGTATCGCTTATTGGTATGTACAATAACAGGATACATATGGCCTGTAGGTATGGGACAGAGTAGTAGCATGATAGCTAGCCGAAATGGAAGGGACACCAAGTAACCATGCCCAAAGGACCTGTAGCAGCTGCACAGGTGCACAGTGGGCAACAATATAGTCTGGCAGGTCCATGTGTAAACACATGCAGTGTACACAGTAGTGTCACCTCCCCATGGTAGTGTTCTGTGAACAGCAGAGGGTGTCAACTGCACGCCTACACAGTACCGCTGCTGTGGTGATACCAGGACTACGTGTCACTCAAACAGCAAGGGAGGTATCACATGAACAGTGCTACTGTGTCCCTGTGGGATGTGCACAGGACCTATGTTCCACAGCATGGTGTGTGTTGTGTTTGTGGAAGTAACACAGAAGCCCAGCCCATGCAGTGTGGTGTGTGCACATATCCAGGAGCATTCCGTTCACACTGCCCACCGCAGATGTCATGTATGAGGAGTATATGCATCAGTAATGTGGAGGACATGGGCCGTGTCAGAGCAGAAGACACCCCTGAGTATGTGGTATGCAGATGTGTACAGATGTGTTGTCTGTATGTCAGCCACATATGTAAACTGCCTGAGCCCGGTAAACATCATGGCATGACAATGTTGTGCCATGTAAAGCTGTAGCTGTTGTTGAAGGTACTCCATAAATGTGGTATTGTAGCCTTGACTGTGTGTAGATGTGTGTATTTCACAGGTACAATGGCTACCTATGTACCAGCATCACACACAGTACAGATAGGTGTGGCCTTGCAGAAGGGTATCCATGCCACAGTGGAATACGGTAACCACAGGACTGTGTGTGGCATATGTGTGTACAGTAACCATGTACAATGTGATATGTATGTACGGGACCAGTATCCATGTGATAGTCAGTGGGTGAATGTTGATATGCAAAAGTGATATGCATGCACCATGTGTCATGCATCCTGATGCCATGATACTCATATGATGTATCCGCCACACTGACACCCATATGGTTGGTATCGGTATGAGCTGGTGGAGCAATAATGGTGCTTGGTATGTAGGCGTGGGATATCTAGGCATGGACAGTACTCTGTGACAGCATGTTCTGTATGTAAGCATATAGTGAACATGAGGGGCCCCATGACTGAGGACTGTGTAATGCAATATGTACCTGACATTTAGTAGGTACTATGGTATGCTCGCACCACTGTGTGTCCTGTCCATGAGCCACATAGCATAACATCCTGAGTCACAGGGTATGATGTGCAGGTGGATGTGTAAGTTGCCAATACCAGAACGTGGAATGGTGCTGAAAGGCAATGTGAGGACAACGTCTGATGTGTCGGCCTCCGTACCACCCCAACCGCCCATGCAATGGTATGACAGGTGGCCTGCATGTGTATGTGCCGTGCTGTGGCATACACAAGCCCAACAGGGTGCTAGGAAAGGCCTGGAGGCCATCAATGTGTGTGGAATCACGCTCGTGAGGATGTGCCCCATTGCCATTCAGAATGGTCCAGTCATGGGTGTATGACTACAGTCCCACACGTGCAATGCAGTACCACCCGTGGGTAGTGCAAGAAATGCCGCTGTGCGGCGGTCAGGGTACACAATGTCCAACAACAGGCTAGCAGTGAATATAGTGGCCTGGTGCGGAGACATATACCGAACAGGTTGGTGGGACATTACAGCCAGGGACATCGAAGGTGACATCGGGCCAGCGTCCCATGACATATCGTGTGCATGTCAGTACTGTGTATGTGTCCACAAAGACACTACGATGTCCATGTACGGATTGCGACCCTGTAGTGAGTGAGAGGGTGTATTGTCAGTAAGTACGCCATCGCCTGGCACGCTGCCAACATTAGCTCGGTCTGCAATGCCTGGGTGACTATTGTATGTGACATCAGATGTGGATGTAGCCAAACAATACTGACACACCACCACAATGCCTGAGGCCCCACACAGCAATGTGCAGCAGTCATGTTTAGGTAGCTAGCCTTGGAGTATGTGATGATGGACCTCGAGGACCCACCATGGCTGACAAGTGATGCACCCCACACATGTGAATGTACACCACTGTGCAACAGCCTGCACATGTGGTTGTACATCATATGTGCATGGAACATGACCACCACAGTGGCGTCTGTGAACAGGTCAGTACCGCCATGTCTCTGTGTGGAATAGCATGGTTCCTGCAATTGTGTACATGCTACTGAAGCGCACTGTGGTATGTGTCAGCATATGTATGTGCAGTGTCCATCTGCTGGGGTGTCATGCCGTTAACAACTGCTGTCAGCAGATGCCTGTAGTACTGGTTGTAGTACACATGTTCCGTGTATGCTGCGATGGGTGTGTTTCCAGGGTGTGGCTAGCAGGGCCATGTAGCATATGCGTTGAATCCACCAAAGAGGGATAACCCCAGGCACGCCACACCAGTCACATGGAGGTATTGTGCATGCTAAGGGTAGTGTAAGTATGGTATGTGTTGTGTAATGTGTCATCCAGCTGAGCGGAGTGCATGACTCAAGCATGTGTAGGTACATGGGTGTCTATTCCAGGGAAGTGTGGGTTGCTGTCAGCACATGGCAGTATTAGCTGTCTGAGGCCCAATGTACAGTATAACAACACAGACGGTATGTAACCTGTGGTGTGCAATGTTGACTCTGTTGCGTGTTACAATGTGTATAGCGGTCACAAACACGGGTATCTGCACATGGAGCGCCTATGATGCATTGTGTTAGGCAACTATCGAGGATGTGTGCAAAACACTGTGTGATGTGTGAACCCCTCACCTGTGGGTGTTCCAGTCCAGGTATGTGCCTGGGAGGTACGGTCCGTGTACAATCCGTACTCACAGGTGTGCGCAGAGCATGGAGGCAGGTCCCAGTCACTGCAGAGATATGTGAGTCGTGCAATAGTGTGTGTGCCTTGTGTGCAGCACAGTGGAAGATGCAAGCATTGTCCCACATGACCCCATGCCATGCCTGCCTGTTACAGCCCTGCCGGAGACAGTTATGTGAAACTGCCACAGAGGCAGTATAGCATGTGAAGATGTACATGTGTGCTCTACACCCCAGACCGATGGCTGCAGGTCATGAGTGCCACAGAATTGTGGTCGACCAGGACTGTCATAGCGGTCAGATACCACATGCCTGTACAATAACAGTAGGAGCATAGGCAACAGTTGCAGTGACACAGTAGGTCAATGTACAGTGTCCCTGTGTCCAGACCACTGCCTACTGTACACCATGGCTAGACACACACCCAGAGGGCTATAACACTGGTGAGCCATTGCATGTCCCAGTACACATAGTCTGTGTATTGCCATCACAGGGCAGTCACAATAACATGTTGTATGAGAGATATATTGTACCAGGTGATGTGTCATGTGTGCGTATGTTGAGTTGCAGAGGTGTTCACCCGTCCGCAACATCTCAGTGCATGATGCCTTGTGTAACATGATGTGTGGAACTGCAATGTGATCCACAACAGGGTCATCCGTGACTGGTGCATTGTGAATGGTGTAACCCATGGGTCTGCGGGATATACACTGGTGCTCTCGGCTGCCATGCTGGGGGCCACCAGTGGTGCCTACAGTGGTCATACAGACATACTGCATACATTATTCTGGCAGGAATGTCCATTGTTGTAGATGATGTGGTACTACGTGAAGGTAGGTGTGTGTTGTGAATGTTACCCATCCAGACGTGACCGTCAGGGGCAGTCATGGTTGTCGACAGCATCACACCCATCCACAGCTGTCAGCACCCTGTCCCCAGAATGGGTAACAGTAGCCCTCGTACTGTGTGACTAATGTGCAGATGGTGGAACACCTACTACTGGCTGGCTAACAGTGTCATCTAGGAAGGCTATATGATGGCTGGAATACGCTGCTCTAATGTATAATTATGATATCCCAATGAATTACATTGATTCACATATAGTAAGCCATGGCTGGCATGTAAACCATGTACAACAATGACTGTGTGACAGATCCTACCAATGTGGAGCCGTGATGAACATGCACCCGTTAGAACACCAAATGAGGTACGCTGCGTAATGATGTACAACTGACAGCTATGTGCACAGCATGGATGCAGTAGCACATCCCCACAGGCAGTACCGCTTCATGGTAGGGGCATTGCACAAGTACATGTGACAGTTGCTGTATTGCCACATGTACGACATATCCGTCATATAGGGGTAGCACTGGTACGTGACTGTCGGACATGCCTGTACATACGACCATGTCCCACAGGATATGTGTTACGTGTGTACAACACCTGTCGTACCTTCATCAAGCTGTGAAGTGTAGGACTGCCAGTGTACCTGTGTGACATGTTGTGCAATGGGTGCAAAGGTACGCAGTAACGCATTATATGCCCACATGTCCTGCACAGGTGCATAGCCTGAACATACAATACAAATAGGGTGTTGGATAATAGCAGCCCACAAGAGATGATGGGTATGAGTGGCAATGCACTATCACCTTTCCGGGTAAGGTGTGCATGTCCATGACACATTAGCACCTGAGATGTTAGCAGTACAGCTGTACAGGACTGCATGCATATTTGATTACAAATACCCTTGCGTGTTCCACCACTGGCCTGTTGACAGACAGACACCAACACAATGTGCAGCAGTGACATGTGCACAGCACATCACCGCTGGCTACAGTAGAACAGGGTTACTGTGGTGACATGTGCACAGAACATCAGCGCCAGCCACAGTCGAACACGGTATGTGTTGAACCCCACCATCATTGTAGCCCATGCCACAGAGAGACGTGTTATGCATCTGTGTATGTACGGCTGGGAATGGCCCTGGCCTAGCAGTATAGCTGTGTCAGTGTTGCGAACAACATACTGAATGGGCTGTGTGTGTGAGGTGTGTGTCATACGTGTATGGTCTGATGGATGGTACCAGCAGTGCCCCCGCTATGTGAACATCCCTGTCCCCATAAATGAATACCTAGGCTGTGCTCAACACCATGGTCACTGTGGGAGGGATGGTGCTGTGCGGTGCACCCACCGACATGGTGGTGACAGCAGGCACTGGATGTAGACATATGTGGTACCCATGTCAGGCCGGGGTACCATCCATGTGCATGGGATATCACCGTGCGGGCACATACAGCACTGTGTTGAACAATATCACAGCACATAGCACCTGTCAGGGGTAATGTGTATGCATGGATGTGCAATACCAGCATGCACCATACACACCCCCACCATGCAGCATGCTGCCTACCTTGCATAAGGACATTGTCCACACGATGATGATGGACATGTAACATGTCCATATACCCATAGAAATGACATATGGAATGGACAGCCACCCTCCCAATACTGGTATCCCACAGGCGGGACACATCCCTGTGCCATGTATGTGATATACCCTGTCATACCATGCAGCCCTGTCCAGCAAGGCTGCACGTGCCATCACAGTCATACATGGTGCAATGGCCACATGGCACTTGCACTATCAACTGACCAGATTAGTAATGTGGCACTGATGCACCTTGTGGTGTCACAAGTGCTGTGTGTCAGCGTGTACAACGTGCGCGCGCACATGCTATGTATGACCATCCCTGCTAATGTCATATGATTAGACATTGTCCCATGTGTATCACATGTGCAATACAGGCAAGCCGTGGCAGGATGTCCAACACCCGTACAGTGCTGAGTAGATGTATATGGCAAAACACATGCATGTACAGGTGTCCATGTGTATGTGTGCAGTGCCACCGCTGACATCCATAATGGCTGCGTCTGTGATGCTATGTGACATATACACAGCATCCAGGTGAACAGTAGAACTGTGCACACATCGGGCCACGTGCTGACTGGTATGAACACAGGTGCAGGCAGGTACACATGTCCACAGCAGGTTACCATCTACATGGGGTATGTACAGTGTGATGAGTTGACACAGAGATATGATATGATACCCACTGCATAATGGTGTGACAGGTGTGACAGCAACACGTCAGCTGTGTCAGTGTCATGATGCGTCTCAGAGATTACTGTGCAGATGTCGTACATGTCATAGCAATGTATGTTCAGCGGTATGCCAGTACATCAGTGTGAATGTGACCTGTCACCATCATTATGTCTTACAGATAATGCCTCATTCATGACTGCCAGCCTTCAGCCACCAGGAGGATGAAGTAATCATACCATTGCTCCATGACAACTATGACTTGCTATTCAGCCATGTTCCACAGCAAGCGCAGCAGCAGGATGACCTGTGGCAGGATATGCGCAGAAGGGTGAATGACGTGGGTGGCAACAACCGCACCTACCAGCAGGTACGCCGACACTGCACGGACCTCATACGGCACGCGAAACAGCATGCCACCGCAATTACCAGAGAACAAGGTGGAACAGGTGGTGGGCCACCAACCCAGCCCCCACTCACACACACGGAGGAGCTCCTGGCCAGTCTGGGGACACCCAGGGAACAGCATGCAGAAACACTAGCCGCCATCGTGGAGGTGGGTGTCTCCCAACCAATGAGCCTGGAGCTGCCTGGTAAGTCAGTCTTGCATATGAGTATGATATCCACTGTAGTTGTAGGTGTCACTGTACATCATGTAAAGTAACAACACATGCCAGGTATATGGGCAGACAAGCCGCATACTACAGTATGCTACGTTGTGTATGCAGACGTGTGCATACCATATGCTATCACACAGGTACATGATGTGACATGCACAGTGCGAACTGTGGCTGTCATGCAGTCATGGATAATGTTTATACTGTTGTGTCGTTCCTATACAGGTACCTCTGGCGTGTCGCACAGACATGGGTCCATCGCAGGTGAGACTGTTGTTAGTAACAGGCATGTTACAGTGTAGAGTTATTCGCCATGTGGCCAGGTATAACATGCACACCTGGGTTTTGTTCCAGTCACGGTATACAGGCTGCACCACCAGACACACACATGCCACCCGTGTGCAGTAGGTACAACCGTTATTATACACCGGCATGAAATCACAGTACCTGTCAGTGTGATATGTGCGGTCAGCTATGCATACAATGGTGGAGGTGTTCTACAATGGATGCATATGTAGTATGCATTGGAACACCATTCGTGGTACGCACACAGTACCACACAGTGAGCAGTGATCTGGGCAGCACACAGGTGTCACCAATGTGACACATGCCCCTGCATTGTGTGCACATGTTGTGACACGCCACCCGACACATCCCACGCCCGTGGTGGTCTGTCTGCAATATTGTCACACCATCACATGACCTACACCCGACATAACAAACATCCACACTGTTGTCTGCATAGCCCTCTGGATTGTGAGACCTCCGACATGTATGGGTGTATGTCACATGGGACACCACAGAAATGGGTACACGATGCCCATCACACACAATTTTCGAAGACCCAGTCACACATGGCCATGGGTGATAGCCACAGGCATGTTGCCATACAGTACGTCTGGTGTGGATAGACACTGTTGCACATTGTCCACACATAGTGCGATCATAGCCATAGTGGACCACCTGTACATTTGATGTGGTACACCAGACAACCAGAATGCCTGTCTGCAGCCACCGGAGGTGCCACCAATGTCTACCATATACGTGCTGTGGAACAGCATGACTGTGTTGCAGTCATGGCAATGCAATGCGTCCATGTTATGCATCGCACAGCAACATACATGCGTCCTGTTGCCATGCAGTGACACAGTGCCTGTACTCCCCACTGTATAGCTATGTACACGGCTCACACTAACCACACCTGCACATACACATTTGCTAAACATGCATTCTATCTGTAGGCTGTACACACAACACTGCACTGTGAAGCCCATTATGATGCGGTGCATGTGGCGGGACACCATTGTGTCACACATGTCCACATGTTACCGCACATGTCGGCGGATTACATGTCAAGGTAACGTCAGCCATGTGTACTGTTAACCTGTCTGTGGCCACATGGTGTATCATGGTGATGCATGCAAACTACCATGATTGTGTGTACTGCATGCCTACTGATATGACACCTGATTGATGTAGTGTGCACCCCAGGGTGGTATGCATACTAACACTATTAATGTCTGGGCTGCATTCCCTGTGCTGTAGTGTGGGAGTGCTGCATGCCATCTGCAATATCACATGCATGGTGTGTCTGCGTGTGTGTGTGTCTGTGTGTGTGTGTTTCTGCGTGTGTGTGTGTGTCTGCGTGTGTGTGTGTGTGTCTGCGTATGTGTCTGCGTGTGTGTCTGTGTGTGTGTGTCTGTTTGTTTGTGTGTGCATCTGTGTGTGTCTGTGTGTAATGTACCTTACAGTATGTCTTTGTATTAACAGGTGGTGTAGGTGCATTCCCCTCCTGCGGTCCATCTGATGTTAGTGTCCCCAAAGATACTAGCGTGATGACCATATGCTTGAGGTACAGGCAGGGTTGTCAGGGGCAGAAGCTGTGCCATTGGTTACCATCCCACCTATGTCCCCCTCATCCCCACACACGGTTCTGATGCTGACACATACCACATCACCGTTGCCCATAGAGGAAGGACAGTCAGCGTCTGTTGGCATTGAGCAGGAATGTGTGGTGGCTACAGAAGGTGCGCCTACACACCATGTTGCCAGTGTAATGACTGGTGATGTGCCACACAGGCATGTGGCTGGTGCTGCTTGTAGGAGGACCTCTGGCAGACATGCACCTGCTGTACAGGGCGCAGCAGCTGGTATCACCAGATGCATGTTCCAGACTGTAATGGCGGCACAGGCACGTGCAGAACGGCAGAACCAAGAAGGGCAGAGGCTGCAGAGGGCTGCAATCCATTCCCTAAATGACAACATCCAGTCATTGGAGAATGCTCAACAGCAGATTGCTAATGTACTGGATAGGCGATTAGGTGAAATGGTTGGAATCCTCGACCGAGGCATGGCAATCCGCGAGCGTGAGCTGTCTGTGCTGGAACACCTGGTAGGGGTGAGGCGTAGGACACATGGGCATAGGCCAGCAACACCACCTAGTGTAGGTCGACGTGTGCGTGCCACCTCTCATGCCCACTCACACAGTGCCGGTAGCAGCAGCAGTGCAGCTGGTTCTACACCGTCCACACCAGGACACAGCAGGCCACGTGGACGTGGCCCTGGCCGGTCCCAGCGTGGACACAGTTCCAGCGGACATGTGTCATCGGACAGTAGCCACTCTATACCTCCACCCGGTAGTGCCCGTGCGACCCCAGGCAGGCGCGGGTCACATGGCCGCGGACGGACACAGTGAGTCGTACAACCTGCACTGTACAGTCTAGGGCTGCCAATTACACCCCGTGTAGGCATCACATATGGCTGAACTGTGTACACACATACCCACACACAGCAGACACAACTGTAGGGCTCCACCACATCCACATGCATTCTGCACAGTCATGCCCAGTAAACTCACCAGCCCTTACACACACACATGATGTTATCCATTGGTGCAGCCTATGCCCCTGGCAGACATATCACCCTGTGCATATGACGAAGCCTCTGCCGCATCCCTGTCATCCACACCATCGGTGCAGGGTTATGCAAATATATTCTGATGCACAGGGTGGACAAGATAGTGAGAGGTGTATGTGATACATGTGTATGCATAGCGTGTGATGTGTATGTTGCAGTGGTTGTGTATGAAAACTGACTGGTGCATATGTGACGTGGGTTGTGTACTGTCAACATGCAGCAGACATACCATGTAGTGCAGGTGCAGCATGCATTGAGCTGTGTTCACGGTATGTGTGACGGTTACATGTGTAGCACCATGTTGGTTCTGATAACCTGAATCCCTCCTATGGTGTACTCGCATGTGCCTACAGGGAGCACTGTTATCGGTCCCCCACGTGTAGCTGTGGATTACCCACAGGCACATCTGGCAATATCAGCATACCACATGTACCCACAACCTGCCTGGACACCTACATAGGTTCATAGGTGCATAAGTACATACTAGGCTATCTGCCCTAGGGCATTTATAAGCCTAGCCAGAGTGTGTGTGGCTTTCACCACCCCTTAGGATGAGGATACTATACCCATTAGTTTGCTATGCCTCTGCCCAGCAGTGACACAGAGATGATTCCCGGGGTATACCTACGATCTCCCATCCACTCGTCAAGCTTTCTCTTGAACAGAGTCAGTGAGGGGCTCTGCCTCACAAGGACTGGGATTCTGTTCCATAGTGTAGGGAGTCTCTGGGTGATGAACCTGTCCCTCCAGCACGTCCTATTTATATCCGTGTTGAGGTTTAAGTCTCTTGCTCTCGTGGCTGTGGTTGATTTGGATCTTTTGAGGTGGAGCATGTCCATTAATTTTGGGTTGGACATGGCCTTGTATGTCAGGCACAGATCACCTCGGAGCAGACGGTATGCGACTGTATAGAGCTGGAGTTTCTTCAGTCGGGCAGCGTGTGACATATGTTTGAGCCCCTTTATCCTTTTGGTGAGCAACGTTTGGGGTCCTTCCAACTGCTGCAGGTGTCGGGTTAGGTACATTCCGAATGGGGCGTTGTACTCAATCATTGGTCTGATAAGTGAAGAGTACAGGGGTACAATGACCTCCCCTGATCTGGATGTGAATCCCTTCATGATCAGGTGGGCAATGTAGAAGGTCTTCCTAACCACATTGGCAATGTGAGTGTCAAAAGAGAGGTTACTGACAAGTTGGGTCCCCAGGTCCCTGATAACTTCTTCCGTGTTTAATGGATTACCACCTATGTGGTAATTAGGGGTTACCTTGTTTTTCCCAAAGGGTATGACTATACCTTTCTTGGAATGTAGCTTAAGGCCATGGCTCTGGCACCAGTTATCCATATCTATGAGACCTCTGGTGGATGTCTGTGTTTGATGGGGTGTCGATTATGGTGCCCAGTTTGCAGTCATCTGCATATTTTGTCAGCCACAATCCCCCTATGTTTGCCTGCACTTCAGACAAATAAATGCCGAACAAGAGGGGGCCCAGGACTGAGCCCTGTGGGACACCGCTCATGACCGTCTTAGAGTCTGACATGGCACCAGGAACTCTAACCCTGTGGGTTCTGTCCTTGAGCCGGTTTGCAACCCATCTTGTGACATATGGGTCTACATCTAAGCTGGTGAGCCTTTCTATGATGCCCGAGTGGGGTACTGTGTCGAACGCTTTTGCTAGGTCAAGGTAGGCTGTGTGAACTGCCTTACCCTCAGCAATGGCCTTAGTGACTCTTCCGAAAAAGTCGACCAGGTTCAAGAGGCAGGATCTGCCCTTGACAAAGCCGACTTGGGTATGATCCAGTGTATGTAGGTCCCCAATGTCTTCATTTATGAGCTCCATTATGATCCCCTCCATAGCTTTGCAGACAAGGCTTGTCAAGCTTATAGGGCGGTAATGTCCAGGGTCCGTAGAAGCACCGCCTTTGTGGAGTGGGACCACAGTTGCCGTACGCCATTCTTTGGGTATGTATCCTGTAGTAAGGCTAAGATTAAACAGCAGCCTTATGTGCGGGTTTAGGTCCTCATTGAGGTCGTGTAGCACACAGCCGGGGACACCGTCCGGTCCCATTGATGCTGTGTGTTCCGCTTTAGAGAGAGCAGCTCTCACCTGGGCATCTGAGATGTTTGGGAGGCTAGACTCTGGTGGAATAGATATTTCTCCTCTTGGGGGGAGGGAGGGGAGACATTTGCACTGAACATGTCTGCCAGTATGTTGGCAATGTCTGTGGGTTCAGTGATCATTGTATCATTTTGGACTAATTCCGAGCATAACTGTGAGCTTCCACCCATGTTTCTACCATAGCTAAAGGCGGCCTTATGGTTGTCTTTTGTGTCTTTTGTGAGTCCTCTCTCACAGGTGGCCTTGGATGATTTTATGAGTGATCGTATTTTACTGCTAGTATTGATCAGAGATGCCTTCCCTTTTAAGGATTTTGCTCTGTCATGTAGTAGCTTTCTCCTCTTGTTGTAGAGTTTGTTTATGGCTGGGGTCCACCATACCGTGCGCCTGCCTTTGGTGGAAAGGGTCCTGATGTTATTAGGGATTGCTTGATCCATACATTCCCGGAGGTGCTCGTAGAAGGCATTTGTAAGGGTTTCAGCAGCGTGGTTTGTGTTTTCCACTGGCTCGGGGGCCTTGAAGGATACCACTCCAGTCTTAAGAAGTGTGAGATTTGCTTTTGAGAAGTTCTTTACTGTGGTCTCCTTTGCTGGGGTTGGGGGCGGGATGTGGATCTCCAGTGAGATTAATTTATGGTCTGATCTCACCGATGAGGGATATACATCCAGTGTGGAGCATTTCATCCCCATGTGTGATGAGCAGGTCTAGTATAGTTCCTCCTCTTGTGGGTATGGTGACTAGTTGTTCCATAGAATTTGAGTGTATGAACTCCAGGAACATTTGGGCTAGGGTGTTGGGGCTTGGGTAATGTTCCCAGTCTATGTTTGGGTAGTTGATGTCACCCAATATGATGGCGTTTGGAGAGACATTCATACTCTCCAGTGTCTTCAGGAAGGCTGTGTGGGTATCCTGAGTTTGAGAGGGTGGTCTGTAGCATGCTACAAACTGTAGGGCAGTTTACCTATGGTTAATTGCACCTGGATGGTCTCCGATGCTTCGTGCGTTGCCACTAACCTGGAGGTGTGGGTACCCTTTATGCATATGGAGACTCCCCCTCCTTTTGTGGTTCGGTCCGGATTTGGGGCCGGAATGCATGATATGAGGTATAACCTGATAGTTCTGGGGTGCTCTCAGGAGCCTTGAACCAGGTTTCAGTCACAGCACAGACATTGATGTTCTCCATACTGAGGAGGGCTTTGAGGGCATGCAACTTGAGGTTTAGACTTCTGCCATTGAGCAGTATTACCCTTAGGTTTTTCCAGTTTTGTTTTCTAGGGCAGTAGGTTTATCATTTGAGCCTTGTTTAAAAACGGCACTATGGGGGTGGCAGGAGCCTTTGCCAATATCCGGAAGCCCAGGGGTGACAGGTGCAAGCCATCCCTTGCGAAGCAGCGTGGCTTGTCAAGCATGTCATCCCAGGCAAACAGACATTGGACCCCCTTAGACTGACACCAGTAATTAAGCCAATTATTAAAGCTGATCATTTTGTCTCTGTATTGTGGCATCATTCTTGGTGAGGGTAGGATACTGCTCAGGGTCAGGGTCATACTGGCCTGGGCTACATAATCTGAGAGCCCCTCTATGTCTCTTTTCATGTAGTCCAGGGAGGTATGTCTCAGGTCGTTCACACCAGCATGGACAATGACTGCGTCATACTTGTACATGCTGCGGAGTGACCTGAGTGCTTGTGTTATGTGGCGGATTCTAGCGCCCGACAGGCAGCCTACTGTGATCATTTCCTTGTTCAGTCTGGTGGGTGGGACGTCAGTGTGTCTGACTATGGCGTCACCTATAACAAGTGTGTCTGGCATTGTGTTTGGCCTAAAGGGCTGTGACTGTTTAGCACACTGACTTTGAGAACTATGTGTTGCATGTCTTATGTCTTGAGGTGGCAGTTGCTTGGGTGTCTGCTTTGGAGGCCTCTGTAGTCTTGGTATATGTTTGATCAGTGCCTCTGAGTATGTATTTGTGTGTTTATGTGTTTGTTTTGCAGTTGTGATAGTTCTATGTGAAACTGGGTTTGTGGTGTGTGTGGTGTCCTTCTCCTCCTGTCTGGTCTTGCCGGTCCTGAGTTGAGAGAGCTCATCCTCCAGTTTGTCTATATAGTTGCATCTCTCACATGTATTTGTGTTTTGTGGGGGAAGGAGTGGGTTGTCTGTGTACATGAGGACATGAGGCAATTGTAACATTGCCTCAGGATGCCCAGATTCACCAGCTGAACAGGAGAGGACGCTAGCAAATGACCCTTCAACATGCTAGAAAAAGTGAAAGCGTTTGCTGTGTAACTGAGTCAGAAGGGACCTATAGGGAAATGGGTACTCAAGGGGATTCTAGGCTAATGTAGTACTTTGTTTAGTATATAAGTACTTTACCTATATAAGAATGCTTTAGGAGCAAGTGCTGAGCTTTTGTGATAGAGAATAGACTGTTTAGATTGCAAGTAGAGAAGTTCTAAGGGAAAACTTGAAGAGCAGAATGTACGGTGCCAGAAATAGTTTAACGTTGTTTTCACAGTACATGACACACATGTCCGCACATATACTGCACCTGACGCCTGTGGTCGGTGCCACAGGCTACAGTGGACAGAGACGTCACATACATGGCAGGACACAGTACAGGTATGGTGACATTGTGCAGGTGTCGTACACAGCGTGCTGGCCACTGACCTCAGGTCTCACCTGTCAGCTGTGGTGCATGCTGTGCAGCAGTAGGACGCTGTACCAGTACAGGAATATGGCCGCAATCGCGGGGTGTACACCACTATGGCGCACACCCCATAGTGTGCAGATGGGGCACCTGCCTCTGTGGTCAGCACCCTCACAATACAATGCACCCACACGCCATGTCACAGGGGGCGGACTTGCACAGGTGGCCAGTATGGCTCACACCTATGGCATCGACAGGGTTGTGCAATGCAGCATCAGTACGGGATGGTCACCCTGTGTGGTTAGTGTCCATTCACAACAGTATATCTGCATACACCCTCACACCAGGCAGCAGACATACAAACATGTTGACACACACCCATGGTGGTGACCACACATGTATACACGGAGAGACGACGTGTTGCATGTACTGCACCATCCACATCCATGCACCCCACACTGAGGTATGTACAGATCTCTACTATGGTGTACAGGGATGTGTGGCACGTGGGACATAGTCCCCCCGATATGTGGCATACATGGGCACACATTCATGCACACATGTCGGTGCTGGGAATGCCGCACCCGCCATATGAGACGTGTGCAGGCGTGCAGCGGTATGTAGTGCATTATGCGTACCAACACTGTATCCGGCAGATGTGCTGATATATGCACTTGGGAGGTGGTAGGTGTTACAGTAGCCATGTGACATACAGTCAATGACACCTGACCGCTGGGTATGCATTATGGCAGCACTGTCATGTAACAGCGACATAGCATACTGTATGCACATGGCAGGGTAGGATGGTGTGTGACACACCTGTGAGCCACCACCTGCACACATGCATGTGGACAGGTGTTTAAACACATGCTGTACACACATACCTCCATACGTGCTGTTACTATGCCACCATATAACGGCCCCTATGATGGGTACGCATGTGGTAGGGAGTTGCAGCTATGTTATGGACATCGGCCACTGCTCATGCATGGCTGCGCCATGCACAGTACACGTGTCACATGTGTCCCCTGTTGCCATGTGTGTATGCATTGCTACGGTTTGACATGTGTGTTGACATACATAGAACAAGGACTGTGGTATGGTATCACAGCTGTCACAGACAAACAATACAAGGGTATGTGTCCCAGTCAACACCGCTACACCCTGTAGTGGGAGCATACCACAGACATGTGTCCACCTTCCATTCGTGTGTGTAGCACCACGTACGCCAGTGTTATGCATGTGGTACATCACAGGCTTCGTATGTGTCGTGTGTGCAGTCCATGCACACAGCCAGACAATTACATGTATGACATATCCAGACGTTGGTACACTCTGGTACAGCAGCAGTCATGTGTCATAGCTGTGTCAGGGCCGTGGTATGTGTGGAGCCGACCTGTCCATGTATACTGACATGGGCGGACTACATCACACATGTGGGATCATTGTTAGTACATGTGTACTCTGCACGACTGGTGTACACCGCTATACAGACCTGTGGACATATGTCACATGCTGTTGTTGGACCGTGAGGCATACTGCTGCACCAATGACATGGTGCTGGCATGGCAGCTACAGTGTTCACTGCAGTGTGTACATGTTTGACCTGCACCTGTGACGCCTGTGATGTCATCTGTGTGTGTACGATTAACTGCATGTGTGACCACCCTGTGCGTGTGGACGGGTTTACTTGACCGTGACCTGCGGTGTGTACACTCCGTCTGCATGCCGGACGGTGCGTAGCAAATGCTAAGTGTGTGAGCATGCCCGGTATGCTGTTGTGTAGGTGAACACACACGACGTTCCACACTCTGCCCTTTCATGATTCAACCCCATGTGTATGCATGTCTGCACTCTGCAAATGCTGTGTGAGCATGCCCAGTAAGCAGTTGTGTAGATGGACACACAGTACAGTGCACACCGCGCCCGTCTGTGATTATACTCTGTGTGCATGTATGTTCCCCCTTTGCAACCGCCAAGTGTGTGAGCATGCCCGGTTTGCTGTTGTGTAGGTGGACACACACGACGTTCCACACTCTGCCCTTTCATGATCACACTCCATGTGTATGCATGTCTGCACTTTGCAAATGCTAAGTGTGTGAGCATGCCCAGTAAGCAGTTGTGTAGATGGACACACAGTACAGTGCACACTGCGCCCTTCTGTGAGTATACCCGTGTGCATGTATGTTTCCCCTTTGCGACCGCTAAGTGTGTGAGCATGCCCAGTACGCCATGCGTGGAGACACAGTACAGTCGGCACCGACGTCTGATACTAGGCGTGTAGCCATGGCCAATGACATCCTGCATAGCCATGGTGGCCGTCCAGGCAAGTTATATGTAGTTGCTATGCCACAATGGATGCCTACATCATGCACGCCGGTTGCTCTCTCAAAGGGTGTACTGTCTGTGGTGCATCCCGTATCCATGTTGTGATGTTGTGCTCCGTAGTTAGTTAGTATTCCACAGTGCAGCACTGCCGTGTTACTGTACGCCCACCTTGGGATAGTAACATGCTGTGTGACTGCGCACACTCTGTCCTCATTCCCTATCGGCTGCCTTGCCTCTGCAGATGATATCACCAACCTAGGAGTATGCCTCTTGACAGTTCTGTGCTCAGTAATCTCGGTAGCACGTTCTGTAAATGCATCATGCTGTAGTGTGTTCATGTAGGTAGGCGTAAGTTCAACTCCCGGCCCTTCCCCGTGTGTGCGTGTGTGCGTGTGTGTGTGTGTGTGTGTGTGTGTGTGTGTGTGTGTGTTTCCAGCTGCCTCTGGAGACAGTAATGCTTTTAGACGCTTCACAACACATACCTTGGCTATCGGCATCTATTCCTTTGCGGATGATGTCACCCGCCTAGAAGTATGCCTCTGACAGTGCTGTGCTCAGTAATCTTGGTAGCGTGTTCTGTAAATGCATCATGCTGTAGTGTGTTCATGTAGGTAGGCGTAGGTTCAACTCCCGGCCCTTCCCCGTGTGTGTGTGTGTGGTGTGTGTGTGTTTCCAGCTGCCTCTGGGGATAGTAATGCTTTTAGATGCTTCACAACACATACCTTGGCTATCAGCGTCTATTCCTTTGCGGATGATGTCACCCGCCTAGAAATATGCCTCTGACAGTGCTGTGCTCAGTAATCTCGGTAGCGCGTTCTGTAAATGCATCATGCTGTAGTGTGTTCATGTAGGTAGGCGTAGGTTCAACTCCCGGCCCTTCCCCGTGTGTGTGTGTGTTTGTGTGTGTGTGTGTGTGTCTCCAGCTGCCTCTGGAGATAGTAATGCTTTTAGACGCTTCACAACACATACCTTGGCTATCAGCGTCTATTCCTTTGCGGATGATGTCACCCGCCTAGAAGTATGCCTCTGACAGTGCTGTGCTCAGTAATCTCGGTAGAGCGTTCTGTAAATGCATCGTGCTGTAGTGTGTTCATGTAGGTAGGCATAGGTTCAACTCCCGGCCCTTCCCTGTGTGTGTGTGTGTGTGTGTGTGTGTGTGTGTGTGAGTGTGTGTGTGTGTGTGTGTGTTTCCAGCTGTCTCTGGAGATAGTAATGCTTTTAGACGCTTCACAACACATACCTTGGCTATCAGCGTCTATTCCTTTGCGGATGATGTCACCTGCCTAGAAGTATGCCTCTGACAGTGCTGTGCTCAGTAATCTCGGTAGTGCATTCTGTAAATGCATCGTGCTGTAGTGTGTTCATGTAGGTAGGCATAGGTTCAACTCCCGGCCCTTCCCTGTGTGTGTGTGTGTGTGTGTGTGTGTGTGTGTGTGTGTGTTTCCAGCTGTCTCTGGAGATAGTAATGCTTTTAGACGCTTCACAACACATACCTTGGCTATCAGCGTCTATTCCTTTGCGGATGATGTCACCTGCCTAGAAGTATGCCTCTGACAGTGCTGTGCTCAGTAATCTCGGTAGCGCATTCTGTAAATGCATCATGCTGTAGTGTGTTCTTGTAGGTAGGCGTAGGTTCAACTCCCGGCCCTTCCCCATGTGTATGTGTGTGTGTGTGTGTTTCCAGCTGCCTCTGGAGATAGTAATGCTTTTAGACGCTTCACAACACATACCTTGGCTATCAGCGTCTATTCCTTTGCGGATGATGTCACCCGCCTAGAAGTATGCCTCTGACAGTGCTGTGCTCAGTAATCTCGGTAGCGTTCTGTAAATGCATCATGCTGTAGTGTGTTCATGTAGGTAGGCATAGGTTCAACTCCCGGCCCTTCCCCGTGTGTGTGTGTGTGTTTCCAGCTGCCTCTGGAGACAGTAATGCTTTTAGACGCTTCACAACACATACCTTGGCTATCAGCATCTATTCCTTTGTGGATGATGTCACCCACCTAGAAGTATGCCTCTGACAGTGCTGTGATCAGTAATCTCGGTAGCGCGTTCTGTAAATGCATCATGCTGTAGTGTGTTCATGTAGGTAGGCGTAGGTTCAACTCCCGGCCCTTCCCCGTGTGTGCGTGTGTGTGTGTGTTTCCAGCTGCCTCTGGAGACAGTAATGCTTTTAGACGCTTCACAACACATACCTTGGCTATCAGCGTCTATTCCTTTGCGGATGATGTCACCCGCCTAGAAGTATGCCTCTGACAGTGCTGTGCTCAGTAATCTCGGTAGCGCGTTCTGTAAATGCATCGTGCTGTAGTGTGTTCATGTAGGTAGGCATAGGTTCAACTCCCGGCCCTTCCCTGTGTGTGTGTGTGTGTGTGTGTGTGTGTGTGTGTGTGTGTGTGTGTGTTTCCAGCTGTCTCTGGAGATAGTAATGCTTTTAGACGCTTCACAACACATACCTTGGCTATCAGCGTCTATTCCTTTGCGGATTATGTCACCTGCCTAGAAGTATGCCTCTGACAGTGCTGTGCTCAGTAATCTCGGTAGCGCGTTCTGTAAATGCATCATGCTGTAGTGTGTTTTTGTAGGTAGGCGTAGGTTCAACTCCCGGCCCTTCCCCATGTGTATGTGTGTGTGTGTGTGTTTCCAGCTGCCTCTGGAGATAGTAATGCTTTTAGACGCTTCACAACACATACCTTGGCTATCAGCGTCTATTCCTTTGCGGATGATGTCACCCGCCTAGAAGTATGCCTCTGACAGTGCTGTGCTCAGTAATCTCGGTAGCGCGTTCTGTAAATGCATCATGCTGTAGTGTGTTCATGTAGGTAGGCATAGGTTCAACTCCTGGCCCTTCCCCGTGTGTGTGTGTGTTTCCAGCTGCCTCTGGAGACAGTAATGCTTTTAGACGCTTCACAACACATACCTTGGCTATCAGCGTTTATTCCTTTGCGGATGATGTCACCCACCTAGAAGTATGCCTCTGACAGTGCTGTGATCAGTAATCTCGGTAGCGCGTTCTGTAAATGCATCCTGCTGTGGTGTGTTCATGTAGGTAGGTGTAGGTTCACCTCCCGGCCCTTTCCCGTGTGTGTGTGTGTGTGTGTGTGTGTGTGTGTGTTTCCAGCTGCCTCTGGAGACAGTCATGCTTTTAGACGCTTCACAACACATACATTTGCTATCGGCGTCTATTCCTTTGCAGATGATGTCACCCACCTAGACGTATGCCTCTGACAGTGCTGTGTTCAGTGCTCCGAGTAGCGCGTTCCGTACCTGTGTCATACTGTCATGCGGTTGAGTAGGTAGGAGTAAGGTCAATTCCCATGCCTGCCAGCTGTGTGTGTGTGTGTGTGTGTGTGTGTGTCTATGCTCCCAGCTGCATGGGTTCGTAGGTTATGGTTTTAGACACTCCGCAGCACACATATATCCTGCTGACATCTCTGTGTTTGCGGATGTTGAGACGCAGCTAGTGGACTGCCTGTGTGCCTGCTGTGGTTAGCGACCTCCGTAGCATGTTCTCCATGTGCGTCCTGCTGTGGTGTGATAGGGTAGTGATGTGTAGGTTCCACTACCAGCTTTGCCACATGTGTCTGTCTGTATCTCTCGATGTATATATACATACATATGTTATGCCCATAGCGCTGCTCTTGCATGGACAGCTGTCTGTCCCATGTATCGCATATTTGCACAGCTGACACATAGAAATGTGGTACGATGCATATCCAAACATTGTCCATGCAATGTCCGTGTTCGGGAGGTGTTGCACGCCCTAGAGACATCTGCTGTATATCTTGGCAGACAGCTATCCTTGCTGTACTGTCACTGTACTCATACCGCCATAGACCTTGTGTATCATTGCCTGATTATGGTGTGTGTATGTCTATCTGAACTGTATGCATGGTCGTGTGTATGTCCCACTATAATCGACTGTGCAGGTGTCGCCACTATGGGTAATCCATGTAGACAGCTGTTTCATGTGCATTTCAGCACATACCTGTGGACAGTACTGCCCCTCCTACAACAGCACATTCCATCGTCTTGCAGTGGATACTAGTGTTTCCACACACATGTATCTGTGTCTGTTCATAACACTCCACCTCAGGGAGTATATCTGGACGGCCTTATGTGATAGTGGGACACTCGGGACAGTCATGTCATGTTGCTCTTAGAAACATTGATAGTGGGCACAGTGATATGTTATGCATGCGTATGGCATTTCTGTCTGATTTGGTGTCTTCCTCGCATGTTTGTCGTTGTTTCCTGTCGTCAGTTATCATGAGGGCGCCGGACTGTTACTGTTACGTGGAACACAGCGAACATATGAGGCAGACTTCTACACAGTCTCGTGACATCTGTGCAGTTGCAGGGTATGTGTCTAATACAACATACCTACTGTCTGACTACAATACACACACACACAGTGTATGGCGGCATGACAGACCACATGACATTACTTTGTATTTGCACGACACACCCACGCAGACAGTTGTATTCCTCACACAGGTCTACATCTGCTTATCCACACTAATTGTTCTTTCCTGTACCATATGTGTGCGTCGTGTTGCGCTTTCCGTCAGTGGCGGGGCTCACGTTACTATGGGGCCTGGTAATTGTTATGTTGACACTTCATGGCACCCTGGGGGACACTTCACCTTTGTGTCTGATTACCTTCCACATTGACCTTCGCAGGGCATACGTTGTCATTCACAATTACCGGGGTAGGACATATACATGTTTGCACATTTGTCCTACTGTCTGTCTTCCCACCTGTCCACCTAGTATCACCAGTTCAGTACATGTATTCTGGACAGGTAGCTCCTTCATACCCTTGACCTGTTATCATTATGTGTACACGCCCTGACGTTCGGCCATTGCCCTTGTTACGTTTCGCATAGTGCTGTGCCTTCCTAGCTGATTGCTGCCTAGGCATTCCGGACTGTGCGGTGAGTGATAGGGAGTGCTATTTCCATTGCATGATTAGTGACACTCATAACATCCGTATGCATGGCTACGCCGGTATTCGCACAACGGTCTGACTTTGTATGGGGTATTTCTAATGTAGTCCGTATCTGTATTTCCTGTGCTATGCCTTACTGCAGCTGTGTTATTCTGACAGATTTCCAGTTATGGGTGCCATCTTGGTCGTACGCATGTCCATCCATGGGAATCGCCTACAGGACACTGATATAGGGCTGTACATATTTCACACCTGCTTTCTGCATTATCCGGTGGATGCTTTGCACCATTAGTGGGGATTAAGGCATGTGCTATACCCACATCCCTCAAACAGGGCGGGCCTACGGATTCTCTGCCAAACAACACCTAGGCCCATTTCTGCATACTCAGGTTACCATGCCTGCAACCCTCGATGGTACACATTACACATGGTTAATGTGTGCAGTACTGGGATGTGGACGCACTTCTATGGACTCGCCACTCTGGGGATATCTGTTCATATGTCCTGCATTTCATGGACACGTGTCATCAACCTTGAACCCACTTTTAGTGCATGTATAGCTGTTCCGTAGTTGCGGCTGTCACTTATTTTGCGTCAATCGCAGCAGGTGTTGTGAATGGAGCAATTTTTGGAGTCCTACAATGGACACCAGTGTGAATGTGTAAAGTGTAGAACTTGCTGGACTGTCACCTTCTGGCCAGTGGTTTTGACTGCTGCTGTATGTTCCCCATTCGTGGATGTCTGTTTGACTACCCAGACTCTGCTACACTTTGCTGTGAAGGAAAGGTTAGTTTGCTGTTATTTTTGTATTTTTTGTATTACTGTATTGCCTTTCTATATTTTGAATACTGTAGTTTGTTTTCTTTACTTTGTGTTTTGCTTGCATTCTGTTTTAACAGCATATTAAAACTTCAAAAGAGACCACAGCTCTCTCTGTTCTGAGTCAGGCAGAAATAAGAACTGATTAATTAAGGACTCATTCGTAAGACAGAAGAGGTCACTTAAGGTTAATCACTTGTTAACAGAAAGGGTGGAGCTAGGAACTAAAATTTCTATTTAAGGAGTAAACTAAAACATTTCAGAGCTTTACCAGAAAGGCTCATCCAGACTCTGCTACACTTTGCTGTGAAGGAAAGGTTAGTTTGTTGTTATTTTTTGTATTACTGTATTGCCTTTCTATATTTTGAATACTGTAGTTTGTTTTCTTTACTTTGTGTTTTGCTTGCATTCTGTTTTAACAGCATGTTAAAACTTCAAAAGAGACCACAGCTCTCTCTGTTCTGAGTCAGGCAGAAATAAGAACTGATTAATTAAGGACTCATTCATAAGACAGAAGAGGTCACTTAAGGTTAATCACTTGTTAACAGAGGGGGTGGAGCTAGGAACTAAAATTTCTATTTAAGGAGTAAACTAAAACATTTCAGAGCTTTACCAGAAAGGCTCATCCAGACTCTGCTACACTTTGCTGTGAAGGAAAGGTTAGTTTGCTGTTATTTTTTGTATTACTGTATTGCCTTTCTATATTTTGAATACTGTAGTTTGTTTTCTTTACTTTGTGTTTTGCTTGCATTCTGTTTTAACAGCATATTAAAACTTCAAAAGAGACCACAGCTCTCTCTGTTCTGAGTCAGGCAGAAATAAGAACTGATTAATTAAGGACTCATTCATAAGACAGAAGAGGTCACTTAAGGTTAATCACTTGTTAACAGAGGGGGTGGAGCTAGGAACTAAAATTTCTATTTAAGGAGTAAACTAAAACATTTCAGAGCTTTACCAGAAAGGCTCATCCAGACTCTGCTACACTTTGCTGTAAAGGAAAGGTTAGTTTGCTGTTATTTTTTGTATTACTGTATTGACTTTCTATATTTTGAATACTGTAGTTTGTTTTCTTTACTTTGTGTTTTGCTTGCATTCTGTTTTAACAGCATATTAAAACTTCAAAAGAGACCACAGCTCTCTGTTCTGAGTCAGGCAGAAATAAGAACTGATTAATTAAGGACTCATTCATAAGACAGAAGAGGTCACTTAAGGTTAATCACTTGTTAACAGAGGGGGTGGAGCTAGGAACTAAAATTTCTATTTAAGGAGTAAACTAAAACATTTCAGAGCTTTACCAGAAAGGCTCATCCAGACTCTGCTACACTTTGCTGTGAAGGAAAGGTTAGTTTGCTGTTATTTTTTGTATTACTGTATTGCCTTTCTATATTTTGAATACTGTAGTTTGTTTTCTTTACTTTGTGTTTTGCTTGCATTCTGTTTTAACAGCATATTAAAACTTCAAAAGAGACCACAGCTCTCTGTTCTGAGTCAGGCAAAAATAAGAACTGATTAATTAAGGACTCATTCATAAGACAGAAGAGGTCACTTAAGGTTAATCACTTGTTAACAGAGGGGGTGGAGCTAGGAACTAAAATTTCTATTTAAGGAGTAAACTAAAACATTTCAGAGCTTTACCAGAAAGGCTCATCCAGACTCTGCTACACTTTGCTGTAAAGGAAAGGTTAGTTTGCTGTTATTTTTTGTATTACTGTATTGACTTTCTATATTTTGAATACTGTAGTTCAGTGCTCAGTAGCGTTCGTACCTGTGTCATACTGTCATGCGGTTGAGTAGGTAGGAGTAAGGTCAATTCCCATGCCTGCCAGCTGTGTGTGTGTGTGTGTGTGTGTGTCTATGCTCCCAGCTGCATGGGTTCGTAGGTTATGGTTTTAGACACTCCGCAGCACACATATATCCTGCTGACATCTCTGTGTTTGCGGATGTTGAGACGCAGCTAGTGGACTGCCTGTGTGCCTGCTGTGGTTAGCGACCTCCGTAGCATGTTCTCCATGTGCGTCCTGCTGTGGTGTGATAGGGTAGTGATGTGTAGGTTCCACTACCAGCTTTGCCACATGTGTCTGTCTGTATCTCTCTCGATGTATATATACATACATATGTTATGCCCATAGCGCTGCTCTTGCATGGACAGCTGTCTGTCCCATGTATCGCATATTTGCACAGCTGACACATAGAAATGTGGTACGATGCATATCCAAACATTGTCCATGCAACGTCCGTGTTCCGGGAGGTGTTGCACGCCCTAGAGACATCTGCTGTATATCTTGGCAGACAGCTATCCTTGCTGTACTGTCACTGTACTCGTACACGCCATAGACCTTGTGTATCATTGCCTGTTTATGGTGTGTGTATGTCTATCTGAACTGTATGCATGGTCGTGTGTATGTCCCACTATAATCGTCTGTGCAGGTGTCGCCACTATGGGTAATCCATGTAGACAGCTGTTTCATGTGCATTTCAGCACATACCTGTGGACAGTACTGCCCCTCCTACAACAGCACATTCCATCGTCTTGCAGTGGATACTAGTGTTTCCACACACATGTATCTGTGTCTGTTCATAACACTCCACCTCAGGGAGCGTATATCTGGAGACGGCCTTATGTGATAGTGGGACACTCGGGGACAGTCATGTCATGTTGCTCTTAGAAACATTGATAGTGGGCACAGTGATATGTTATGCATGCGTATGGCATTTCTGTCTGATTTGGTGTCTTCCTCGCATGTTTGTCGTTGTTTCCTGTCGTCAGTTATCATGAGGGCGGACTGTTACTGTTACGTGGAACACAGCGAACATATGAGGCAGACTTCTACACAGTCTGCGTACATCTGTGCAGTTGCAGGGTATGTGTCTAATACAACATACCTACTGTCTGACTACAATACACACACAGTGTATGGCGGCATGACAGACCACATGACATTACTTTGTATTTGCACGACACACCCACGCAGACAGTTGTATTCCTCACACAGGTCTACATCTGCTTATCCACACTAATTGTTCTTTCCTGTACCATATGTGCGTCAGATTTCTTTCCGTCAGTGGCGGGGCTCACGTACGACTATGGGGGCCTGGTAATTGTTATGTTGACACTTCATGGCACCCTGGGGGACACTTCACCTTTGTGTCTGATTACCTTCCACATTGACCTTCGCGGGGCATACGTTGTCATTCACAATTACCGGGGTAGGACATATACATGTTTGCACATTTGTCCTACTGTCTGTCTTCCCACCTGTCCACCTAGTATCACCAGTTCAGTACATGTATTCTGGACAGGTAGCTCCTTCATACCCTTGACCTGTTATCATTATGTGTACACGCCCTGACGTTCGGCCATTGCCCTTGTTACGTTTCGCATAGTGCTGTGCCTTCCTAGCTGATTGCTGCCTAGGCATTCCGGACTGTGCGGTGAGTGATAGGGAGTGCTATTTCCATTGCATGATTAGTGACACTCATAACATCCGTATGCATGGCTACGCCGGTATTCGCACAACGGTCTGACTTTGTATGGGGTATTTCTAATGTAGTCCGTATCTGTATTTCCTGTGCTATGCCTTACTGCAGCTGTGTTATTCTGACAGATTTCCAGTTATGGGTGCCATCTTGGTCGTACACGTCCATCCATGGGAATCGCCTACAGGACACTGATATAGGGCTGTACATATTTCACACCTGCTTTCTGCATTATCCGGTGGATGCTTTGCACCATTAGTGGGGATTAAGGCATGTGCTATACCCACATCCCTCAAACAGGGCGGGCCTACGGATTCTCTGCCAAACAACACCTAGGCCCATTTCTGCATACTCAGGTTACCATGCCTGCAACCCTCGATGGTACACATTACACATGGTTAATGTGTGCAGTACTGGGATGTGGACGACTTCTATGGACTCGCCACTCTGGGGATATCTGTTCATATGTCCTGCATTTCATGGACACGTGTCATCAACCTTGAACCCACTTTTAGTGCATGTATAGCTGTTCCGTAGTTGCGGCTGTCACTTATTTTGCGTCAATCGCAGCAGGTGTTGTGAATGGAGCAATTTTTGGAGTCCTACAATGGACACCAGTGTGAATGTGTAAAGTGTAGAACTTGCTGGACTGTCACCTTCTGGCCAGTGGTTTTGACTGCTGCTGTATGTTCCCCATTCGTGGATGTCTGTTTGACTACCCAGACTCTGCTACACTTTGCTGTGAAGGAAAGGTTAGTTTGCTGTTATTTTTGTATTTTTTGTATTACTGTATTGCCTTTCTATATTTTGAATACTGTAGTTTGTTTTCTTTACTTTGTGTTTTGCTTGCATTCTGTTTTAACAGCATATTAAAACTTCAAAAGAGACCACAGCTCTCTCTGTTCTGAGTCAGGCAAAAATAAGAACTGATTAATTAAGGACTCATTCATAAGACAGAAGAGGTCACTTAAGGTTAATCACTTGTTAACAGAGGGGTGGAGCTAGGAACTAAAATTTCTATTTAAGGAGTAAACTAAAACATTTCAGAGCTTTACCAGAAAGGCTCATCCAGACTCTGCTACACTTTGCTGTGAAGGAAAGGTTAGTTTGCTGTTATTTTTGTATTACTGTATTGCCTTTCTATATTTTGAATACTGTAGTTTGTTTTCTTTACTTTGTGTTTTGCTTGCATTCTGTTTTAACAGCATATTAAAACTTCAAAAGAGACCACAGCTCTCTCTGTTCTGAGTCAGGCAGAAATAAGAACTGATTAATTAAGGACTCATTCATAAGACAGAAGAGGTCACTTAAGGTTAATCACTTGTTAACAGAGGGGGTGGAGCTAGGAACTAAAATTTCTATTTAAGGAGTAAACTAAAACATTTCAGAGCTTTACCAGAAAGGCTCATCCAGACTCTGCTACACTTTGCTGTGAAGGAAAGGTTAGTTTGCTGTTATTTTTGTATTACTGTATTGCCTTTCTATATTTTGAATACTGTAGTTTGTTTTCTTTACTTTGTGTTTTGCTTGCATTCTGTTTTAACAGCATATTAAAACTTCAAAAGAGACCACAGCTCTCTCTGTTCTGAGTCAGGCAAAAATAAGAACTGATTAATTAAGGACTCATTCATAAGACAGAAGAGGTCACTTAAGGTTAATCACTTGTTAACAGAGGGGGTGCAGCTAGGAACTAAAATTTCTATTTAAGGAGTAAACTAAAACATTTCAGAGCTTTACCAGAAAGGCTCATCCAGACTCTGCTACACTTTGCTGTAAAGGAAAGGTTAGTTTGCTGTTATTTTTCTATTACTGTATTGCCTTTCTATATTTTGAATACTGTAGTTTGTTTTCTTTACTTTGTGTTTTGCTTGCATTCTGTTTTAACAGCATATTAAAACTTCAAAAGAGACCACAGCTCTCTCTGTTCTGAGTCAGGCAGAATTTTTTCCCGCCCTCCCACCCATTTAAGTTGTCTTGTTAAATACTACTGTCTTTCTAGTTGCCCGCCTCTTATGTTAATCTGACCATATATCTCATTTCTCTCTACTTTCACTGGCTTATATGAGTAATCACAAAATCATCATTTTTGAAATCCCACCCCTTCAATTATTTAAATTTATTAGCCATCCTACAGTATCTCATAGTACCAAAATACAAAAGTACCACCCCTTTCAATCCATCTTGTTGTTTTAAAAATAGTAACTCTCCACTAAACCTTAACTTTTTAAACAGGTAAAACTCAAGTTACCTACTTTCACATTTAACTTCTCTAGTGCACACTGCAGAGTGCATTCTTTTCAATCTTACCTTTAAGCATCCCTGTGACTAGCACTTTCTCTAATACCTGCTGGAAAGCACTAGGAAGCCTTAAACTCAAACAAACACTGAACTCTCCTTGGTAACAAGCAGAAATTAATAGTAGGCACTAAACAGCCTATAATTGCAAAGTACCTTGCTAAGGAAACAGCTCCTATACTTTACAAAAAAAAAAAAAGCCCCAAACCAAGCATGTCCAACGGTCAGCTTCCAGTGATTTCTCCTGTCCACCTGGTGAATCTGGGCATACTGGGGCAATGCAGCAATTGCCTCATGTACACAGACAACCCTCTCCTCCTACCACCCAACACTACAACCTGTGAGAGATGCACTTACATAGCCAAAATGGAAGCAAAGCTCTCTCCACCCAAGATTGTGCTAAACAGTCAAGAGGAGAAGGTTAACACCCACACTACATCTCAAGCAACACATAGCCCTTCTAAACCCGCACCACCAACACCCACATATAGCAACACTAAATCCACATATGCAGAGGCCCTTAACTGTAACCTGCCCAAGCAGCAAAGACCTCTGACGTTGAAACGCAAACAAACACCAATCACAACCAATGTGTTACATAGTTCACAACACCAGTGTGCCACCCAGCAACAGCCCCTAAGGCAAGACAATGTACCTAACACTTTAGTCATAGGTGACTCTATAGTCCGGCACACTGATGTCCCTCTCACCAGGTTGAATAAGGAGAAAATTACAGTCAGCTGCCTGTCGGGTGCCAGGATCCGCCACATAACGCATGCACTCAAGTCACTCCACAACAAGTACAAATATGACTCTGTCATTGTCCATGTTGGAGTGAATGACTTGAGACGTACCTCCCTGGACTACATGAAAAAAGACATGGAAGAGCTCTCAGATCATGTGGCCCAGGCAGGTATGACCCTAGCCCTGAGTAGCATCCTGCCTTCCAGAATGATACCACAATATAAGGATAAAATGATTGACTTCAACAATTGGCTAAGCTTATGGTGTCATTCAAAGGGGATCCAGTATCTGTCTGCCTGGGATGACATGATTGACAGACCACGATGATTTGCCAGAGATGGTCTGCACCTGTCACCCCTGGGATTCAGGTTACTGGCTAAGGCTCTTGCCACCCCTATAGTGCCTTTTTTAGGCAAAGTTCAAAGGACAAAACCACCACCGTAACAGGTACAAGCATGCAAAATCTGAAGGTAATGCTACTCAATGCTAGAAGTCTAAACCTCAAAATGCACTCTCTTGAGGCACTCCTAAAAATGGAGAACATCAATATCTGTGCAGTAACTGAGACCTGGTTCAAGGCTCCAGAGAGCACCCCTGCAATACCAGGCTACAACTCTTACCACACTTTTCGGCCACCAAACCAGGACCGAAACACTGAAGGTGGAGGAGTGTCAATATTCACCAAGGATATTCACACCACCAGGCTAGATGGCCAACACAATGTGTCTGAAATTCTCCAAGTGCAACTAACACTAGGTAAGACTGCAATCCAAATTGTAGCTTGCTACAGATCCCCACCATACCCCAAGATTCTCACTACACCTTTCTAAACATACTGGAAAATATTAAGATAGAACCAAACACCCTAATACTGGGTGATTTTAACTACCCTGCTATTAACTGGGAAAACTACTCATGTCCCAACACCTTTAGAACGGTTCTTGGAATTCATAAATTCCAATGCCCTGGATCAACTAATCCATAGTCCCACCAGGGCTCCAATATCCTAGACCTGGTCATTACCAACATGGGAAATCAATGCTCCATACCTATGGTCACCCCCTCGTTAGTCAGGTCTGACCATAAGCTAATCACCCTTAACATCCACATCCCACCCCCACCCCCAGTAAAGAAACCACCATAAAAAACTTCTCCAAAGCCAACTTCATGCTACTCAAGTCAGAAGTGACAAACTTCATAACACCCATGCAGACGGGAACTGAAAGTTCAACTGCTGAATCCTACACTAAGGCACTGTACGAGCACATCCACTCATGCATGAATCCTGCCATCCCAAATAGAACCAAAATGCTCTCATCCAAAAAAAGGAAGCCAATCTGGTGGTCCCCTGCCATAAACAAACTTTACAACGAAAGGAAGAAACTTTTGCAGAAAAGAGGAAAATCCTGGGATGCAAAAAACTCCATTACTAGCCTCAGTAAGAAACTGAGATGCCTCATAAAATCCTCCAAAGCTAGTTACGAAAATAAAATTGCCAAAGATTCCAAAGACAACCACAAAGCATTCTATAACTATGTCAAGAATCTAAATGGCAATGCTCAGATCTGCTCTGAGCTAAAACAGAATGGCATTAAATATACTGATCCAAAGGATATTGCCAATATCCTGGCAGATCGATTCAGTGCCAACTTCACCCCCCTCTCACCCCCTAAATGGCCCATCTCAATACGGAAGATTGCCAAATTCCGGTAGTAATGGCCACACAGGTGCAAAACGCAGGCTCTACAGCCAAGAATACGGCATCCATGGCACCAGATGACATCCCGGCTGTGTACTACATGAACTACAATATGAACTGGCACCTCACCTAAGTGTCATGTTTAATCATAGCCTCACCTCAGGTTTCATGCCCACTGAGTGGCGCAGAGCTACAGTTATCCCAATCCACAAGGGGGGATCCACCTTGGATCCCGGAAACTACCATCCCATCAGTCTGACAAGCCTTATCTGCAAGGCCATGGAGCGTATTATCATGGAACTTATAAACAAAGACATTGGCAACCTTCAAACACTGGACCCCACCCAGTTTGGGTTTGTGAAGGGCCGATCTTGTCTCCTGAACCTGATTGACTTCTTTGAATCCGTCTCCAGAGCCATGGACAAGGGTAAGGTGGTCCACACAGCCTATCTAGACCTTGCCAAGGCCTTTGATACCATCCCCCACTCTGGAATCATAGATAAACTTACTAAGTTGGGCATTAATCCCTATGTCACCCAATGGGTTGCTAAATGGCTTACTGATAGAACCCACACTGTAAAAGTAGCCGACTCCAAATCCAGCTCCAGACAAGTGACAAGTGGAGTACCTCAGGGTTCAGTCCTGGGGCCGCTCTTGTTTGGCATCTACTTCTCTGAAGTACAGGTCAACACTAAGGGACTCTGGCTAACAAAGTTCGCAGATGACTGCAAACTGGGAGCCATTACTGAATCCCCAAATGATGTGGATACTCTACAAAAGGGCCTTACAGAAACAGATGCTTGGTGCCAGAGCCATGGGCACAAGCTCAATGCCAAGAAATATATTGTTATCCCCTTTGGGAAAAAACATGTATCCATGAATTACCATATAGGTGGCAGTACACTAAACACAGAAAGTGTGATAAGAGACTTAGGGACACAGGTGGACAGTGGTCTCACCTTCGATAACCACATCGCCACAACAGTCAGGAAATCCTTCTATGTGGCACACCTCATCACGAAGGGCTTTTCATCCAGAAAAAAGGAGGTCATTGTCCCACTGTACTCATCCCTCATTAGACCCATTATAGAATACAACGCCCCATTTGGTATGTACCTCTCAAGACATCTGCAACAACTGGAAAGGCCTCAGAAATACCTCACTAAAAGAATCACAGGCCTAAAGCAGATGCCCTACGCTGACCGCCTTAAAAAACTTCAGCTATACTCTGTTGCATATCGTCTACTCAGAGGCGATCTCTGCTTAACATACAAGGCCATGTCAAACCCAGAGCTGTTGGACATGCTACACTTAAAGAAATCCCAATCCCTCAGAGCTACACACTCCAGGGATCTAAACCTTGTCATCACAATAAACAAAACATGCTGGAGGGATAGGTTCCTGACCCAGAGACTCCCCGACTCTGGAATAGATTGCCCATACATGTCAAGCAGAGTGCCTCTTTGGACCTCTTCAAGAGGAACCTTGACGATTGGATGGGAGAAAGGAAATTCACCCCAGGGATCACGTCAGTCGCCCTGCTAGACAGGGGTCCAGGAAAGTAAATAATGTGGGAAGAAATAGCCAGGGAATTGTTATGGCTAGACTTGTATAGGCCCTAGGGCTGATAGCCTAGTACCAACCTATGAACCTATGAACTTGGCATATTTATATCCATGTGTCATATATACGGGACGTAGGTCTGTTGTGTGTACATATATACATGTGAACCCCTCGTTTCATACCTTGCTTTGTTACTGTCTGTGGATTACCTGTGTACACACATCTATAACCATTCCATACCTTTCCACTGTACAGGTTCTGGCAGAGTGTACAGATGGTTGGCCCTTTATCTTAGGTGTGTGTTACATTGACCGGTGTCTATCTGGCAATTTGCTGGCATTTCATGTGAGACTTACTTGATTCTATAGAGACTTGATTCTATAATCATGACGTGCTTCCACTGACTATGTATTTTTCTTTGTCTTCTGGAATCTTTATGTAACCAGTCCTTTTTGGACACTTTCTATTGTTGTTCATTTTGTTTACATATATGACTACTTTGGTATGTTGTGCTATTATTGTGTGTGGAGCATTTCTCCCCGGGCCTCTACTGACACTGGACATATATCCAGCTAGACTAGCCCGGTCAACAAATGTAAACCAACATAAAACTTACATAAACATACGGTGGCACCTTCTGACAAGTAGGTCGGGTTACAGATGCATACCCTTCGTCAATCCCTGCTACTAACACACCCATTATTCTATCCACATTCTATGTTTGTCTTATCACATATCATGTGTTTCTCACTATTTGTACCAGTACTTTGCATGGCATTGTCCGGTTCCATACTTTCAGAGGCTGACAGTTTTGAGACATGTATAACTAACGTGGAGGACACAGCATTAAGTTACCCTACTGTGAGCGGATCACACACGCACAGGCGCACTTGCATTTCCTCACTGTGGGTTATGCGCAGGCGCACATGCATATCCATATTCTGGGTTACATATGTTTACTGAGTCTGTGTGCTTACGTGGCCTGTATTAGTTGTGACTGTTCCAGTAACATATCTCTGATCCAGTTAACGGACGTGTGCGGAACACACTTTCACCTTTACACATGTAACTGTCTTTGCGGCATAGACGCATTACTTACACGTTCACATTTATATGTTCTATAGTCGTAATTCAAACGGGACTGCATTCACGTTGGCCGGTTGATGTGACCACTACACGTTTGCTGTTCTGTCTCATTTATATGCATACCCATGGTACATAGCTACATTAACATACCCCCCCGCACTCACTTACGTCACAGGCATCCATTCTCCTGCTGGGAAAAGTGCGGTACTACATGTTACACATTCCCTATTCCCTACTGCTCTTGACCCAGGATGCATATGGCGTGACCGCAGGGATATTCAGATCACAGGGGCTTATAGCCCCAATGCATACAAGTCTTTGATTGTCAGGGTGTTCCTGTGGTGCTCTGGGTTTGGTCTTGTCCGCCTAGTGTACAGAACTGCCCTGACCATGTACGAATGTCAGACGAGGCACATGGGCACGGTTTGTCCATGTCTATTATACCATAACCCCCCCCATTATTCCTAACCGTGCACGCTGATTGGCCAGCGTGCCCGTTGTAGATTGGGTTATAGTAATGGCACACGGTCCGGTCGCCCGGACCTATTTCCATTAGTATACCTCGGTATTTATAACCTGTCTCGCTATGTTGCATGGGTTTAACATAGCGTGACAGCTTTAACTGAGCCACGGAGATGTCCGTTGCTTACTTTAGGGCAGTTTCGCTTTGCTACACACATTTAACATAGCGGGACAGTTGTACAACACAGCAACGGGGACATCGAGCTCTCCATTGCTGTTTTGTATTGATTTGCTATGTTAACTGGGTTTTACATAGCGAGACAGTTTTGACATTAGCAACGGACATCTCCCGCAGTACGTCAGCACCGTCGCGGATGCCAGACATCTGTGGATGGGCAGCAGACAGGCATTATGCTGTGCCATTATGTCTGGGGATTAATAGTTTATTTTCCTAGATGATATGGCATAATAGCAATAACCCACGTCTGGGTGTGGGTACTGCTGTATTTACCCATGGTTGCCTTTGTTTGGTCCCTCAGGCTTTGCCCTCGGGACCGCACCACGTCTACCGTGGGTATATCCAGCATTACCCACACCCAGGCATGGGTTATTGCTATGATATTCATTCCGTGTTTACAGATACGGGTGTTTGGACAACCAACAATAGCTTCTGCTATTGGCATACAATGCTGTGGGTGGTGCCGGTTATCATACATATGCCATGTTCTGCGTTTTTCCCATTCACACTTGTCTATCCCCTGTCCTCATTCATACGTGGATATTTATGTGGCACATGACTGAACTATGTATTACCTGCAGGTATGCTGTGTACAGTGAACATATGTGACGGTTGGTTACAGTGTATCTGTGTACCTACCTCTGTGATACTGGGGACTACCACACATCCTTCGCAGCATTACATGCGTATGTACATACTATTATTCGGTGGCCTGTGGAAGGTTGTCAGAGCACCGATTACATGTGTCCCTATTTGTGCACGCATCGTGTTGGTCTTTGTCCGGCCTTCATTGATATCATAGGTTGGACGGTGGTGTTGGTGTGTATTTGGGTTGTATTTATACTGCCGATACGTCAGTGGGGGGTGGGGTTGGCACTTGTTCCTCTTTGCAGGGGGCCCCATTATGGGCATTTGTGTCCTGCGTCGACACTTGACACGTGCCATATGCCCTGTGATATTAACACAGTCGTGTATGTCTTCCTGCATTATTACTTGCGTGTTACAGGCATTTTGTATCTGGTACACATGACTATTATGTTGGATAGCTTAAGCTATTCGCATGCTATGACATAACCATTCATCCAGGCATATACGTGTTAGTCTATCCTTTGCATTAGCCGTGGGTGTTTTGCCATATGGAACCACACATATCTACGAGTGATGTCCCACCTTGACAATCTGTGCATGTGGCAACCCTGCTGGGGTGACCTGCTTGGTGGACGGCTGTTCCGCCCTGTGTATTGTGTTTGACATGTCTGCATAGCTAATCATTGGTACAGTGGCTGCACATACTGCTTTGTCCAGATGTGTACAGTTATGGACACCATGGCGTGTGAACACCTATGGGGTTTCGACAGGTCTGTAACCACACGCAGGATGTCCACATTATGCCGACACATTCACATGCAGCCATTTGGATATCAGTACCTGGGATGGGATGTTGACATGTGGGGTACATATTTGCATGCCTGTCACTGCCTAGGACAATACTTCCTACTACATATGGGGTATACCCGCTATGTGTAGGTGTGCAACTGCGCAAGGCTGCTAGCTGGATTGGGTGGACATTCGGACATGGGTGCGGGTTACGTGCTATGACGGGGTTGTTGTGTATTACATTTGCATGCATGGGTTCTGCTTCTGGATATTCCGATTCGGCATACGCCATCATATGTGTATGTGACGGTTTCGTTGCTGTGTCTCGCACATTTTACTATACACATGTTTGTCTGTGTTTGGGATATCTAGTTTCTTTCTGGTTGTTATATGGCCACGACTGCCCAGCTGTGTACTCTCACTACCACTGTGGGACTGCTGGTGACCATGCCCATGGGGCTAGTCGTGTGTAGTTGCGGCGTGCTGACATGATGCAGTACACCTCCACTGGGTATGCCTGCTGACAGTGCATTGCATGATGGACACGGTATTCCGGGTATCCTTTGTTCCGTGGACGGGAACATTTTGTACCGATGGATTTATGTTTGGTTCTCCATTTTGTGTGGACGGGTACTATGTTGCATACTCTGCATACGTTTCATTATCCACGGACACTGGTTGGTGCGGTTACTATTGCAGGTGGCCTGTGAGAGTCAGCACTTTAGGTTGCACATTGCCTGCTGGCTTGGCCATGCCTACGGGTGCATCCTACTTGGGCTCCCTGGACTCGTGCACATGCCCTATGCACGTGGTTGTGGTTGCAGCGCACACTCATTACTATGCATGTGGCACTGCTACGCCAGTTATACGCTGCACAGCCGGCGCAAGCCTTACGCCGGCCTTGCGCCGAGCTTCATGAATCCGGGGGATAATTTATTTCTTCTGAATACATATTTTTTTTTAGTCACTGAGTGTATGACTCCTCCCATCCTCAATTAGTGGGTCCATATTATCGGACTGAAACTTTCAAACTTGAATACCATATGGGCAACACCATATGTTCAAAGTTTGAAAATTTCGAATCCTAAAAAAAAAAAACAAAAAAAACAAACTAAAAAAAAAAAAAAAAAACAGGAAACCTGTCATTAAAGGCTGTATACAGGGGGGCAAGCCCCCCCTGCACACCCCCGCTACTTAAATATACCAACTCTGAAATCACACTACATTGAAGTAAAGGGAAGAATTCCCTACAACGATCTCCATTCAAACTTGCGTTGTTTTCAGTATTCGAACATGGTATCGCCCAAATCGTGTTTGACTATTGAAATCTTCACTGTGATAATATTGACCCCAATTAGTGTCACGGGTAGTAAACTACATTACAAGAAGATAACTTGTGTGTGTGTGTGTGTGTGTGTGTGTGTGTGTGTGTGTGTGTGTGTGTGTGTGTCTTATAGCTGGAGCAACCAGCTAAATACATTTTGTATCTGAGGGTTGTGATATATTTTTCTGAGAAATTTGATATCATAATTTGCCAGTATATGTATGAGAATCATTTTATTTAGATGTTCTTATGAAATGAGGACCAAAATGCTCCTTTCTATGAAAAATTTGTATTCTCTGTCATTTTCAATTGCAATATCAAAACAGGCATATTGTATGTACTCTTGAGAGGCATGCACATATTTGAGCTTCATAGATTGTTTCTAGGCTGATAACCAGAGGGGCCTTTCTAGGACTAGCCAGGTTTTCCCAAAAGAATAACAATGTCCTGTATCTGTGAATAGGACATTGACAGCCAGGGATTTATAAGATATCTCTTGCCATAAGGGACATGGGTGCCAATACTGGTTTAAATTTCCTATTCCCCATTCACTGGTCTATGCTGCACTTAAGCTGGGTAATAAATTAACTCAGCTTCACATGGATGGGAAGCCTGTTCCATTGGAGGGTCAGTCTGTGGGACACATCTGTCTTTCCAGCATGTTCTGTTTACGTCACAGACAAAATTCAGGTCCCTAGACCTTGTATTTCTGGTACTCTCTGACTTACGAATATGTAGGAGGTTCATAAGTATGTGGTTTGCAGATGCCTTGTAAGTCAAGCATAGATCACCCCGCAGCAATCTATAGGATACTGAGTATAGGGAAAAGGGAAAGGGCTTTAAGGTGTGGTGCATAAGGCAGATTTGTTTTGCCTTGTATTCTTTTTGTATGGAGCCTCTGAGGTAAGTTTAGATGCCACATATTCCTAGCCAGGTAACTACCAGAGGGAGCATTGTACTCTATGCTTGGTCTGATAAGGGTAGAGTACAGTGGGATAATGAACACTTTGACTCTAGATGTCATACTCTTACTTATAAGTTGCCCAACATAAAAGGATTTCCTCACCACTGTGGCCACATGGTGATCGAAGGTAAGGCTGCTGTCAATGTGTGCACCCAGATCCCTGACCATTGAGACAACTCTTACGGGTGTATTATCAGCATGGTAATTACTCAGGGTGGTTGACTTCCCAATGGGGAAAATTATGTATTTCTTAGCACTGAGTTTAAGACCATGGCTTCGGCATCATTTGTTAGTCAGAGATGGTCTTTCTTGAAGAATGCTATAATCTGCAGGGGAGTCATTGATAACCCCCAGCTTGCAATAATCTGCAAACTTAGTCAACTATAAATCTTCAGCATTTGCTTCCATTTTAGAGAAATAGATGCAAAAAATTAATGGACTCAGTACAGAGCCCTGGGGGACTTCACTAGTGACTGGCCTATTGGTGGAGGTGGCCTCACCTATTTTGACCTCCTGGGTCCAATCAGTGAGTCTGTCGCTGAGACTCACTTGTCTAATTTCTTTAAAGGTATTAAGCTGTACAAAATAATATAAAAGTGAGGTTGTCAGAGGGTCTTATTCTGAAATATCAGTGCAAGGATATTTTTGATTGAAGCTAGGGTGGAATTCAGGTTAGAATGCCCTTTGTAAATTGACTAAGTATTGTCAAGTTTAAGAGTGTTGCAAAGTAGTTTATGCCATGCATAATGGGAAGCACACGGTCCTGTCAGCTCATTTACAAACAGTATTGTTCCTTTACTACACTGTATGCCATTGTCTGATAAAATAAAAAAAAAATTATTTAGCTTTGTCTCAACAGTGTGCTATAATTCTCCACGTGATGCTTTCATTGTTTTTGGTCCCCCAGACCTCATGGTACTGGCCCAGCCCCTAGTGTCCCACTTGTATGTCGAGTCTGTCAGCCATCCTCCTATCCCTAGAGTTTTCTGGCATATTGTGGATACAGTCATGGATTCTAAAGGTACCCTGGGAGCTCAGCCATCTTGTGCTTCCTTCCTGGGGAGTTTCTTTTTATATGCCCTACCTGCTTTCCCTTTCCCCATCCCCACGCTCATTGACTATATTTGAGGACAGCTTTCCTGTATTGATCAAACCTCACCTTAGGAAGCATCATCAATGAGCACCCTCCCTCCTAGGATGGGCACTCCCATCCCTCGCTGCTGCTCTCTCAGTCACCCAAGCCGCTAATCGAACACAGCTGAGCTGGGCCATGGTTAGGGCTTTATCCCTGTATACCACTTGAGCAGGGCAGCTGGGCTGTAGTTAAGGATTTATCTCTCTGCACCACTTCACTGGTAATTTTCATTTTTAGGTTGACCTATTTGGTGATGGTGGATGGTTTTCAGTAGGAAACATTTATTTGAGATTACACTTTTCAGGAGTAAAAGCTCATTATATCTTATAAATTCTGCTGCAGCTGTTGGGCCACTATGAAGGATTGTGGATACCACAGTTGGGGAAGGGAAGTATCCCTGTATTTTTCCCTTGTAGGGTTAGCATGCATTTACTCTCTTTTGATAACTTCTGACAGTTGCAAAAACTATAAACAGAGCAGTTACACAGAAGTAGAAGTTGGGTGGTTATCACACACACATACTCGCATGCACATACTCAGACTGGTATAAAATATGGCAACAGAAACCACTATGCCATAAAGCAATGAATCTTCATTGAACAGAAGAAAAAATACTGGTGAAGACTGTCTTTGTATACATTGAAGGAATAGAACTACACAAAGGACTATTTCTGTTAGTCCACAAAAAAAGTCTCTCAAACCAGTTTTGTCACAATCTAAAGGTGTTTTTCCCCGTCTTTCTTCTTTTTAAGTTCCTAATAGAAGACATCTAAGCTTCCTTGGGGTATTCTGGAATGTTTTTTTCTTTTAGCACAGTACTATAAACCAATATTCCATGCCCAAACTCCCACATAATCAAGAGGCCAACTTCTCTAACAGGCCCAAAGCCCACCTTTAATAGAATAAATGTTCATTAACTAAACCTTTCTGTCTAATACAAAAATATATCAGTCTGTTTTAAAGAAACAATATTATTTAGACTATGCACAAAATGCTCTATTTATTTACATCAATGTTATTTACATTTATGTCTGTTCAATTTAGTAACAATTTGACATATCATATGGCAATAACTTCCACACTGTGTAATATTCACATGCATAGATATATAATATGGATTTTGATTAAACTGACCTGCCAGATGTAACTGAAAATGCAACTTGTAAGCTGAGCAAAATCTGCTGTATCCAAATTTATGTAGTATATGTTGTAGAAATACATGGTCTCACCAATAGAAAATATTAATGTACAGATTTCACCACCACTCATACAGAAATTCGAAACATAGTTTAAACTATATACATTCAAAACAGTGTAATTATTGCAGTTGAGCAGTGAATTTCCACTGCTCTTTTCGACAAACAAACAAGATCCAAGATCAGTCTGAGCTAACACCTCTTTGGCAAATAGGTTTATAGGTGTGTACTAGGCTAATGGCCCTGGAGGCTTTACAAGCCTAGTCCATGGAAGTGCCCTGGCATTGTGCCGCCCGATGTCAGTTTCCAGTGCCTCTATCAAGTAGAACCACTGGAGTGATTGGGAATCTCAGTTTAACATATCATCTAAAGGGTGGTAGATTCAGGAGTTTATAGCTGTCTTGTGCTATACTGCAGCGCCATTAATTGAAAATTAACCCAAGTACCTTGGGTAGTGAACAGACTACCATTGCATGGTGGATGTGCCTGCAGAGCATACAGAGGGGTTATAAAATAAAACTGATGATACCTTTAAGAGATGTCTTCAAAGTATAGGATTTTTCCAGCAGAGAAGGAAGAAGCCAATGGATGAGGGTATGCGTAGAAGTGGCTGACATGATGTTGCTTCACGTAGCATATCTAGATACTCACAACAGTACACATGCAGAACTTTGAAATTTAAGAGATCTCAAAGTACAGCTAACTGTTTCTCTTTGACAGGAATGACAATTTGATTGGAGCAGAGTCCCAGGATGCTACCCAAATATGTAATTCACTTTATTGGAGTAACACTCACAGATCACTTAAAGATGTCCCTGTAGTAGGCACCCTAGAAATGCAGGGGGGATACACAGTTTGGGCTGAAAACTGTTGGTTGGCATATTACAGTGCATGGTGTCCTTTTCATCATGCTAAAACAAGAACAAATGGCTTAGAAATGGATATATAATGGTGTAGATAGCTATTAGGCATAGCCAAAAAAACTCAGTGCTAGACATAGCTTACAAGCTGATGAAACACATGACAATACTTTTGTAGCAGAGAGTGTTAAAGAAAAGGAAGAAAAGCATGACTTCTGTGATCAGGAATAGTATGCATATTAGAGCATAGCTGCACTCTCTCAGGTACATTTATTATTTATTTATGCACTTATTGACATTTGATTAAAGAATATAATGTTGTATAACCTCAGTAATACAGTCAAAAGACAGATGGAGGTACCCTTGTGTTTAACATTGCCCTATAACAAAGTGAGAATGTAACCCTTGTATTGAAAAGAGAATGTTTGATCTAGAAATAATGACAGGTAGTACAGTATTAAGGAATATACTGCAGCACTGACCATCCTTACTTTACAGATTTCCAATGTGTGCTGTGTATCTTCAGTAATGTCAGTAACATAGGGTTATCACAGGTAAGTTATGAGGCTAGTAAGAATAAAGTTAGGATGTCAGAGGAGTAGAATGTGATTAAAGATACCTTAGGACAAGGGGACAAGGGTGAGAAGGTGAAGAGTAAGTCAGTGAAAAGTAAAAGCTGAAAAACAGGGTTAGGGAGATATGGTAAAGAATAGTTGTGGGAATAGATATACAGAAAGCTTGGGTAAGGTGCCACATAGTGGCCAGTACTTTATTGCATAGAATTGTTCACCTACAGGGGGTAGCAGGCTACGGGAGAGGGGGAGATAGGCTAGTTATTAGAAGAGATTGAGCAAGCTGGATATAAGGTTAAATACATAAATGGGGGGGGGGGGTTGCTGGCTGCTGGCTAACCTGAGTGGAAAGTTTGCCTAACCTAGGAGAGTTTTTAAACATTAATATTAGTACAATGTTCTAGTAGCTGTTTCAGCACATACTTTCACTGTCTTTTAACAAAGGATGGTCTCTCAGGGAGCTGGTAGTTAAATTCCTAGATTGGGTTATTTTTCAGAGGCGTCCAGCAGGGTGAATTCTGGTGTTATAGTACAGGGATGTACTGGATCACAGGCTGGTAAATGTAGGAAGAGAGAAAAAGGTAGTGAGGCAGACAATACTAGAATTAGAGAGCAAGTAAAGAGTTATCATAATGGGGGAATAAAGGCCAAAAATAGGGACAGATTTTAAATATTGGTCTTATAAACTTAGAAAGTTGCTAGAATAACATGATTTGTGTTAGCAATATTAGCATCCGTTTTTTGAAGGATATGAAATCTGAATCTCAAATGTATGCCATTATGTTATGCATTCAATCCTCAGTGATTTGCAATAATGTCACAGATTTTATGAGGAACATATCAAATATAGGTCACAGATTTTATGACAAACAGATCAAATATAGGAGGCAAAATTCTAGACAGCTGAGAGGCAAATGTGCACATATGACAATAAGAATTTACATTGTTTTGAAAGCACCGTAATAGCATGCATCCCTGATGGTGGAGCATACCTCTTAACTGTCCAGATTTTCACAGAATATCCGGAGTTTTTTTCTCAAATCTTATATAAAATTTGTTGTTTTCTGCCAAATTAAGGATTAAATTCACTAAATAATGAAACACATTTAAGTTTCAGACTTAATTTCCTTCAGAAAATGCATAAAAGTCCAAATCCTGCTATTCTAACAACTTTCAAGTTTGTAAGATCAATATTTAAAATCTGTCCCTATTATGGGGTCTTTGTCCCCCCCCCCCCGTTAGGCATTGCCCAGATTTCTTTAGCTATGAGGTGAAGAGGTACGAGTTGGGTGGGGGTGTAGTAAGCTGGAAGGCCTTGCCAAAGTGATACAGACTGATCCCCACTGTTGCTAAGGCTGGCCTCGTGTTACTCTATTCCCGCTGAAATACTATTTGCATGCCTAACGACTTTGTACGTCTGGGCAGTGCTGTATCGCCGTTGTATCTCAAGTTTGGATATGCATGTACACCAAACATAAATATTTGGTGGGGATACTTGTATCTACTCTAATAGATGAGTAGCCGAATGCCATAGGCACATAAATTATGTTAAAACTGTCTAGGTTCTTCTCCGTAAAAAGAAAAAAAAAACTACTGCTGGGTGTATCAAACACGGACAATGAAATACAGTTTTCTCGTTCGGCAAACAAGTGTGCATATTTACTTCAAAGTGTAAATAAACTGATGAAGCATTCCAAAATGTGATGTTGGGTGCCCCATAAATTTCATGTTTAACGTTAGTATTAAAATGTCATGGCTGTTCCATTCTGGCATACTTTTCGTATTCTTTAAGTGACGAGCAGGATTTCCAATTTGTTTTTATTTGTATTTTCATGCAGAGAAAAAATACTGCAATACGAAGGATACGACAATGGAGGACGCACAAAATAAAAAGCGGATATTTCCACTAGCGTTACCTTGCAAAATAGACAACGCCCAGCTTCCCCATAGCCAATAATACCCCACGCACTGTGGACTACCCGTTCTTCTGGGGTCACGTTTACACTCTTTTGCGGGGTGTCTAAGGTTGAAATCAATCGTAGAGATTCAGGAAGTATTTGTCAACACCCAATACGAAGGAAGCCTACATGCCACTTTCGGGTCAAGCTTTCCTTCTCCGTCTATGATTGGACGATTGCTTCATCACTCCACTATTGCCTTAGCATCCCTTCTCACGCATTGTAGCCAGTAGCCAATCACAAGGTTTGTTTGTATCTTTGAGGTATAGCCTATGTTTTAGCAGTAGGAGAGATACTGTACGAATGCTCGCGCCAAGTGTTTTGTCTTCTGGTGCTGTTTTTACAATTCTGGAGACTAGATCTTCAAATGGGAAAATAAAAGGATATAAAAGGAGTGGGTAGGTAGCGGACAGAGTGTTTATTAAAAAATGAGGTAAGAGCAGTGTAATAATGGAGTTTGCTCATGACATGCTGAGGACGTCTGCGGGCTTGTCTCTATAGTTTTCTACTTCTTGGCAGTGTATAAACTAAATGAAGGAAGTCTTTTTGCCGAATTTGTGTATATTTCAGTTGGAGACGCTTTTTAAAACCTACTTGGTGTGGTAGTTGAAGAGAGACCTAAAAATAAAACTGAACAGGTTTTGTGGATTGGGCAGCAGTGTTAACTGGAAGAGTGCAACGTGAACAGTAGAGCATAATTGATACAGGTATATGCGGGGTTTCTTTATTTTTATATATCGGGTGATTGTCATTCACGTGGAATGGTTTATTGAGATTTAACAATATGAAGATGGGGTCCGGTAAAACCAAGTAGTTAAATGAACGCTATTAATCGATTCTAGGGTGGCTTGAACCAATTTTCAACACTTTCATACAACAAAACAGAACTGAGAAGTCGACTGTAAATGGTGATGGTTTATGTACGTCTCTTAGTACTTTGAACTCTACTCCATCATAAGCGCTTGATATCCATTTTGCGTGTATCGACAAGGAAGATATTAAATATTAGTGAGTGGGCTTAACGAGTAACTGTGTCCGATGTGTGGCAAACAGCACTCGGCTCTTTTTTTTAAGAAAAATCTTGAGTGAAAGGTGATAAGCGCAGGTTTAAGGATAGTGGGATCTTGAAAGCTGAGATTGAGGTATGATGTATAACACAGCATCTGCATGTGCGACTGGAAGGAAAAGGGGCGCAGAATAAAGTTATCAGATTCACTGGCAGTCCTGAATATTGCGATTTTGCATATATTTGATAGGGAACTGTAGAATTGTCAGCCTGGTAAACTTATTTTCTGTGTGAAAATCAGAGGTGTGCGGACGTTAACTGATCACTTGGCGATACATATAGTTTAGTTTTCCCTTATGATTGCAGGTTGTGATAGCTCACCACTGCGTGTGTGATTGAAACGGTTGATCTGAAAATGAGTTAATTTATGAAAGTGTTGTTATGCCCTTCTGAATGTTGGTGCATAGATTAGTTAACGTTTTTCATGCTTTTTGTATTGTCATTTAAGCGCGATTACTATTTATGTTGTACGCACGTTCCTGTCATTTTATTACTAGATTTTGCAGGAGTAATGCAGAGGTTTGTGTGCTTTTTTTTTGACCCGTTATCTTGTCAGGCTGATAGTGTAGCTTTTTGGGTGTTCATGGGCCAATTTTATTTTTTATTTTTCGAGAATGCAAACAGCAAGTAGGTATGCCGCTACCAATGATGTTAGAAATGTACTTCTGAATGTGTGAACTTCCGACTACCTTTGGCTTTATTGACAGTTTTGTCAGCTCATGATTTTGTAGCTGTTGTAAAACATTTTTTGACAGTTGTCTGTACGATAATTAGATTTGTCTGTTAAGTGTTTGACTTGACATCCACCTTTGTTGTTCCTGAATATCTTGCAGAAAAGGCGAGTTAAGAGTCTTAAGTGTTCCTTTTGCATTTTGTAAAATTATAGACCTGCGGGGCAAAGTGGTGATGTCTTTCACCCCCGTATAAGAAAGTTACATGTATATGTCGAGGCATAACTTTGGACTTGTGGAGTGCTTGATGTTGAAACCGCTGTTTGCTTTAAAGGGACAAGTAGCTGCATGTTTTTAGCTTTGCATTAGTAAAATATTTAATTAAGAAAATGCTGAGCCAGGATACATGAAAAACCAAGTGTTGTAAGCACGTATATAGCGTGTTTTCCATAATGTATATTAGGAGCTGCTGTTACGTACTGGAATCTGTTGCTATTGCGCTGCAGTAATTGTTCACCACTTTGTCCAGATCAGCGTTTTCACTCCAGTGTTAAAAAGCATGTGCATCAAGATGCAGCTACTTTTATTGTGGTGATGCTAATGCTATCCCGCTAAGGTAACAAAGAAGCAGACAAACCTAAAGTTTATATTGCTGTCAGTGTTGAGGTTGGAGTGCTGACACTTTTTGCAGCCCCATTGATTGTGGTGCGTATGCAATAGTGTTGGCTTGGTTTATCATCTGGCAAATTGGCTTATTTTAGTTATAATGTTGCTATGCTGGGTGCATAACACTACTGAACATATTTTCATTCAATAGTAGCAAATTTCTTGCTTGTCGAAATGTTTATAAACAAGCAATCTGGGGGTTCTATATAAACTTTTTGAAATGCAGCAAACTGATGACGTAGCAAGCAAAGTTCAGCTAGAAAGAGAGCGCAGGGGAGACCCCTGCTCGTACCAAATATAACACAAAATGGGGGGCCTTAAACAGAAGTGTTTTGGAGAGTCTTGTAGAGGAGAATCTAGGAAGTCTTTTGGACTTGGTTTGAAATCTCTATGAGCTTGCGTTCTAAAGTTATGCCCAGCTGAGTAGAAGGTGTTTTTGGAGTTGGGGATATTTCCTTGTGGCTGTTGAGTCCAACCCCGGAGAGTCGGAGAGAAGCAGAGAGAAACGCAGTAACGCTTCTGATCATCGGAAAGAATATGGTCAGTTTATCTCCGAAATTCTTACTAAACGCCACGGATCCATGGTGAAGAGAAAGAAGGCGATCTCTGCTCCTGAGGGACAGCACAATGGGTACTCATATGTTTCAAAAACACACTTTTAATCGGGTTTGTTTAGGGAGAGCTCGGAGCTGCTGAAATCGATCATGTCGTTTCAGCTTCTTGCAGAGCGCTAAATATGAAGCTGTTTTACTTTGGGTTATTTGCCTTTTGTTGTAATGTAACGTTCTTATAATGATAGGAACTAAAACAGAAGACGTTGTAAATCTGTAATGTGAAGGTTTTGAGTTTTCATGGAGAGGGTCCCGGAGTTAAAAATGGATTTTCATAGGTTGTTTTGTTGGGACAGTGAAAGGGGATTTGAAACAAACAACGGCGGCCATGTTGAAAAGAATTTTGCCTTTAACTTCTTTGTCAAATGATTTTTATCTTGTGTTTTAAACAGTATTGTATTGATTTGTGTTTTTTCCAACAGGATGACAGTGAAACTGGGAGACGGCAGCGGGGACGAAGGAGTGAAAAAATGGGTCAAAAGAACAGCAGGAGGGGAAGAAGTGGAAGCTGGAGACGAAGCTGGCGGAGGAGAGCTGGAAAACGGAGAGTGCAGCAATACCACAAAGAGAGAAGAAAACATTAATTCCTCATCTTTATCTCCACAAACTTTACAGCAGGCATCATCACCATGTGTACAACCGTCTTTAAATCAAGATCAGCATCATTTTCTCAGGTCCAGTGTCAGACCTCCTAGCAAGAGATTAAGGAAGGATTCGTTGGCATCTTCTGCTTCTAGTAGCAACAGCAGTGCTAAAGGGAAAGGTAAAGTCTGTACAAGTATATTTATTTTTTGGGGCACCCGGATACTATTCTGGCTTCACTCAATTGTGACATTTATACTTGGTTATGCCAGTACCCCCGAGGGGCGATTGTTTTAGTTTGCAGTTTTGATGCTGTTTGGAATTTCTATAAAGTGTTTTTGTTTACATTACTTGGGTAATTTTTAGAAAGGAAAACGAAGCGTTCATGCTTTTTACAGTCCTAGCTCTTTCCGTAAAAAAATGCAGATTTGTGTTAATTTGTGTAAAAAGTATTTATTATAGCAAATTGTTGTGTTGTCATGTAAATGTTATTTTAATTGACATCACCAAGGAGTGCATGAATGCCTTTGGTGCAGTTACATGTTGCACTGTGGTTGCAAAGACCCTGAGGTGGAGTGATGCAAACTGGTGACTTGCTCTGTGCCATACTACTAAACGTTTTAAAAGTAGATTTTTTGAATGGGCATGTTGCCTTGCATTGTTTTGCATCGTGCTTTTTCACCTTCTTTCCAAGAGTAACAGCTGCTGTAACTGAGATAAATCTTAATAGTATGCAGGATCCAATGTGTGTCCACGTGATCAGCAGTAAGATTGTGTCATTGGTCTGAGTTGGTATAACAGAAAGGGTCATCCTTTTACTAACACACTTTATTTTTTAGTATGCATTTAATGATTATGGTGATATTTTTGAGGTGGTTCATATGGTAGACTTGTGTGGTAACAGATTTATGTCAAAATTTTAAGATGGTTACAGATAGGGCGAAAGCTGTAAATGGTGAGTAGGCAAAGTCTGAATCCATGCATTGCATTTATGAAGATCTTTACATTTAGAAACAGTGGTATATAGTTGGTGTATAGTACATTTATTTTTTTGAGGATATCTGCTTTTAGGATTGATATCCCAAGGGAAGGGGGGTGGGAAGATGTGCTTGTTTACATTTCATTCGTCTTCACTTGCTTTATTACTTACTTAAAGTTTGAATTTAGTGTGGTTGTACCAATGTGATGTTTACTGTATGTATGACATGAGTAAAGGGTTTAGACTCCTTCCGTCCTCATCAATGAGGATACGTAGTGTAGGGTGGTCTGTTAACTAATACAGGGTTCTGTGCGCCAATTGACTTATGCAATGTGAAGTTGAGCCCTTGGGTATGCATCCCCAATGCTGTTTTTTTTGTTCTGTGTTATAGTACTTTGCCTTTACACTCAGTTTTCAAAAAAGATTAAACAAGTTTTGCATTTTAAGTGTTAGTTGTTGAATAGATATCAAACTTTGTATTAGATGCTGTGGACAGTTGATCCAGTTAAGAGTTTCTTCTGTTAACAGCTGCTCATTTTTTAGATGAATGTTACTATTACATTTTTGAGTGCAGCAGTGACCTGTGATATTGCAGTAGGCCAAGATTGTACAGCTGATGTTACCAGCTTAGAAGGTCAAAGTGCACTTAAAAAAAAAACAAAAAAAAAACTTACTAATAGAGAAAGTCTGAAAAGTATGTGCTACGAAGGGCGGGGGTTGATCTTCAAGGAAAGTTGCGTAGAAGAACTTGTATTATTTTTCTTTGTCCGATTCACTTCTTGTGGGTAGTATGGAGATGTATTTACAGGTTTGTGTGCTTTTTGTAAAATGTTATATGAAACTTTATTTTTATGTATTTATTTCATGTAAAGTTAAAAAGCGCTGTATAACACTTTATGCTTTGTCTTTTAAATGGTTAATTATTGCTGTTACAACTGTCAGACACTTGTTTGAA